>NC_056732.1:353796887-354034387 GCF_019279795.1 Protopterus annectens | reverse complement strand
TAATTGGCTTCACAATGAATATATGTTGTCCTCACCCCTCTCCCAGGGGTTTGAGGGGCCAAATGTATCTGCAAATGTAGTATATATACACAGCTGTTGCTGTCAAAAAATGGGCAGCTGTGGACCTTTCCTATACTCTTCCTGCACATGCCTAGCTATTTCCCCTACTGTCTTTCCCCTCTTTCTGCCCCTTTTTTTACCACTTTCCTATCAACCCCTTTTTCTTTTCTTTTAAAGGAATTAGTACAGGGGTAAGTAGCAGTAAGTAATGTTAAGCAGCGGTAAGCAGGTTTGCTCGGGTTTGCGTGAGAGTAAGCCATGCCTACACAGTTTGAGAAATTTGAAGCAAACTGACTGTAAGAAAACATAAGCAGATGTTGGCAGTGCTTACCATTGTGCAAACCCACGTAAACCTGCTTACAACTGCTTAAAAGTGCCTTAATCACTCTGTAGCAAATGTCCCTTGTTCTGACCAGCAACAAAATAAACTGCCTCTCCAAGGCTCAAACCCAGGACCCTGCACTCCATACACAAAGTGATTTACCACTAAACGATGGCAGATATACATAGCCTGAAGTTTTCGCAAACATATCATGCAGCACAATCAGTCAACAGTACAGGAAATGTATTAATATCATACCACACAACCTGTTAATGCAAGAAGTCTGGACAAAGTATGCCACATTGTGGGTACAAATAGGGATATATGTCAACTAATGCTCTAATACACTTAAAATGTTGCTAGTTACACAGTTATATGTATTAGAACATATATGAAGAAGGAGATGAAGTCTGAAACACAAAAGTGTTGGCATTAGTCACTGACTTCAATGCTGTGATCATCCATGACAATTGCCAAGTGAATGAGAAACAGGCCAAAATATGAGCCGGACATGCATGGATACATGGACAGATATATATCTGTAAATGTAAACAGATAGACAGCTGTATGTAGATATATATATATATTAATGTATGACTCACAAATAATCATAAAACATCAATTGTATATAGATACATATGTTCATATGTATGTGTGTGTGTGTGTATATATATATATATATATATATATATATATATGTATATGTGTATATATATATATATATATATATATATATATATATATATATATGTATATATTTCCATAGCTATATCTACATATATAGATATGTTATTCCATTTAAAGGTGAATATATATATACACACACAAATACATCTACATGGCAGAATACATTCCCTGTAGTGTTGTATACTTGAGCTGGATTACATGTATGTGAAAACATCATGATTATGCATATCTGCCATGGCTTAGTGGTAAATCACTTTGTGTATGGTCCTGGTTTCGCGCCTTGGAGGAGCTGTTTATTTTGTTGCTGGGCAGAACACACCCCCTTGGATACAGAGTGATTAAGGCACTTTAAAGCAGTTGTAAGAGTGTTTGCACAGGTTTGCACGATGGTAAGCACTGCTAACCTCCAGTTACATTTTCATACACTCAGTTAGCTTATAGGTTCATAGGTTGATACTAGGCTATCTGCCCTAGGGCATTTACAAGCCTAGCCAGAGTGTGTTTGGCTTTTGCCACCCTACTTAGATTAGTTGACTGTGCCTCTGTATAGTAGGTCACAGAAGATAGCCCATTTAAGATTAGTTTACCATGCCTCTGTCTAGCAGTGACACAGAAGAGATCCCAGGGGTAAATTTACGATCTCCCATCCAAACGTCAAGATTCTTCTTGAAGAGGGTCATTGAGGGGCTCTGTCTGATATGGATTGGGATTTTGTTCCAGAGTGAGGGGAGCCTCTGGGATACGAATCTGTCCCTCCAGCATGTTCTATTTATTTCTGTGCTGAGGTTTAAGTCACTGGAGCGTGTAGTTCTGATTGATTTGGATTTCTTGATCGCGCCTTGGAGGAGCTGTTTATTTGGTTGCTTAACCTGTGTAGGCAGTGCTTAGCTCTGCGCAAACCTGCTTACAACTGCTTTAAAGTGCCTTAGTCACTCTGTATCCAATGGGCTGTGTTCTGCCCAGCAACAAAATAAACAGCTCTTGCAAGGCTCAAACCAAGGATCCTGCACACCTTAAACAAAGTGATGTACCACTAAGCAATGACAGATACCCAGGTATTCAATGTTTCAGAAACACATCAGCCAGTCCTGTCATGCAACAGTATAGAGAATGTATACCAACATCTAGATGTCTGTGTTGTTGTTGTTGTTGTGTCTTTCGGCTTATCCCGGTTAGGGGTCGCCACAGAGGAACTCCGGTCCACTAATGTTTGGTAGTGGATTTTTACATGCTGAGTTACCAGCCCTGATGCACAACCTTCAATGAAGGCACGCCCATACACACATGCCTCCACACAGAAGACGCTCTAGCTGAGAGTCGAACGGGACAACGTCTTGCTGTGAGGTGACAATGCTACCATCTAGATGTCTGTGTATGTAACTATATTACAACCTTAACAAATACAACATATCCATACATGTATATATATATATATATATATATATATATATATATATATATATATAAACATATATAAATATATATAACAGATACAAAATATCCATATATTTTGTTTTACTAACTCTATATACATATATATCACTATATATGCACATATAGTTATATATCTGTTAGCAGATATATATATATCTGTATAGGTATATATGGCCATACATCTGTAGATAGCAATTGCAGACTAACAAATACACATATGTCCACATGCACCATTAATGGGGATGAAAGGCCCCACACACTATACGTCTTGTACGAATAGGCATCCCCCACACAGCCAAACACATGCACCCTGCAACACACTACCAAGTACAGTCTGCCTCCCATAGGACATGTAATATGTGGAAGCCATCAACATCCCCAGGATACAGATACACAGACACAGATATGCAGATACATAGATATATATATATATATATATATATATATATATATATATATATATATATACATACATACATGTGACTACACATACACATGCAGATATATATACAGTAAGATACATATGTAGAAGGTGCACACAATCTGGAACAGCCACTATGCCTACAGTTAACACCTGAACAACTGGACACTGTATGGGCCACACATACTAATGTCAATTGTTGCCTGCAACATATACCCATAGATAGGTCATAAGAAAGACTCCACACACAGGTTTGCAGAAATGGGAATCCGTTAATTGTGTACTATAACAGTTCAATATGCCTTGTCATATAGCTGTTCAGATACTGACAACCATATAAACAGAGTACTGCAACTGTGAAACAGTTACACTAATACAGTAGTCTGGAAAGGTTCACAGCTGTTGCTGTGCAGGCCAAGCCCTTCAGAATGTACAATAGTGAAGACAGACTGGGCTACAGGATACCACACAATCAACAGTATGTACTGCAGGTATGTAGTTCAGCAACCTCTATCTACACTCTGTGCAAACTCCGTAGGAGGTAAAGATGTTTTGTGATCAAATGGGTTGTAACTGGTACATAACAAGGCATAACAAACAGAACCATCTGTATGGCAGGAGGCAGTAGGCTTGCAGTACCCCAAGTCATGTAAGTAATGTCAATATAGGTGGAGTATACGGTACTGTACATCCAGATACCTTGTGGCAGCTCACCCCTGATACCCCCACATTTTGTAAAAGTCAAGGTCATTTAAGGTGCTCCCCACCTAGACTCATTAATACAGGCCCATATACCACTATTACATACACTGGCCTCTGCAGTGCATAAGGGCACACATGTATTGTGTAGGTGATGCCTACACATATATGGCCCCAGCCCCACTGTATGTGTGGGGGATATAACAGCAGTGGACTAATGGCAGCAATGGCAGTGTGATATACTCAGCCCACTAAAGAACAACCCCCAACAGCATGACATATGTGCAAAGCTTGGTATGTAGATGGAGGACAGAGGCTGGAACACAAGCACATATGTGGAACACTGTTACCATACACTAAGCAAGGTGCTGGTGTTACAGGATAGTCTGCAACATACTCTTAGTCAGGGAATTGAGGTTAGTAATAGAAATGGATGTAGCATGAAGTGATAGCATGCAACACACACACATTGCCAGTGTAATATCTGACACAGGACCTGTGTGGTGGATGGACAACACATGATAGGCATACCTCTGTCCAGCAAGAGGATAGGCCCACAGTACTGAGCTGTGCAGACAGACGGCATACCAAGGTACACTAGTATGTACACACACACACACACACACACACACACACACACACACACACACACACACACACACACACACACTGTAACACCAGTACTATGCAAAGCATAACACAACTCTACTCACAGTCTGTCTGTAGTTCCTGATCCTCCTACAAATATGTGGCTGCTCTGAGTGTGCAGGTTCTCCTGTAAGAGGTATTGTTACATCCTGTCTGTATCACTGATGCCCACACACAGGAAGGATGTCCATCACACAGTAAATGTAAAGGGACCACACCCACATGCTGTAGGGATTTATAGTGGGTGGTTGCCATGACAGTGGTAATTGAATGTAGTACACGTGTCATTATATATATATATATATATATATATATATATATATATATATATATATATATATATATATATATATATGGCTATCTGGATAGGTATATGTACATATATTTCCACCATATGTCCTGGACATGTAGTGTAGCCATACCCCAGCCCCTACAGTTCCAATGTCGTAGTGCAAGGGGATGTCAGGTATGTATAGCAGGTATATTACTAGACTGTTGCTACTGTTATTGGGATTGTCTTCACAGACATGGTGTATGTGGATGCTGAAATCTGCTTATAACATGTGTGCCACTGGCTATTGACAGACATCTTCAGGAAATCATTGTAAAGTACCACTGCTAGCATGTAATGCCCCTGTGGAGTGCAGCTGAGATATTGGCCACTATATATGGAACTTCGGGCACACACTGTACAGTCCAGAGGTATACACATATTCCTTTAGTGCACCACATTTGTACCAGGCCTGACAGTATGGATGTAGACAGCCATGTAGATGGGTATAACACATAATAACTGGCATACATTTGGCACCATAGGTGTTGGATTCACACACTTCTGTCTGGCGTGACACATAGTGACTGCTGGTACAGGGGTGCCATGGACACATACCACACACTAGATATTGACATACATCTGTACAGCATCCCACTGCTCTATCTGACATGCATGACATTTAAGGGAGGCCTGGCAGCAGTACATCTGGCAAGTATCTGCACACGACATCCCACTGGTTAAGTACACTAAGCTGCTAGGCATGCAACAATGCACTGTGCAGGCTACAGGCAGACTGGCTCAACACTGGCCTACATCTTGTATGGGGGAATGCGCATGTACTTGCATATATAGCAGACTCAGCAGCCATGTCACAGCACAGGGTAAGATACACCTGTGTGACAGTGCATAACCACAACCAATGTGAACACAGCCACAGCCACATATGGTAAGCTAGCATAATATTACAGTATATGGACTATCTGTTCTACACCATCCTCATATGTGCCACTCACAGAATGTCCTTACACATACTGGGCTGCTACACAGTCTGGTCTAATGGCTGTCTGTGGTATAGGACATGTGTGTGTATGGCCCTACAAACATGTATGACAAAATGGTACCATACAGTGGGGCAGCATGTAACATCTGATAGAAGGGGAGCTAGAACAATGACATCTACCACAGTCTGTACATAGGCTAAAGTACATATTAACAATAAACACACTGCTGACATTCACCATCACTACACAGACCTCAGTACTGTACAAACATCCACAGAATGTCCAGCTTATGTCATGAAATATAACCCCTACTGTACATGACATGTGTAGCAATCTGATATATCACTGGCTTGTTATCATATATGATGACACTATTTATGTTGTACAGCACATATGCACCACTTCATGCATGCCATATGTACAAAGGTTGATGGTGGTATGGCTGACAGCACATACATAGGGTCAGTATAGACATGTTGCTGTGATAACCTTGTAAAATTTCCATTGTAACGGTGGTTGTTGCAACATATGTCCTATGAGGGATATGAAGTCAGTAACTGTCATGGCCTTCACCATCTACAGACTGCAATCGTCACACTATCCTCTGCATTCCACAGATAGATGCACTGTGGCTAATACATGAAACCATAGGCACAACACTGCCCAGTCTGCCGCTGACCCTGCAGATGGGGATTTCTCATATACATGGAACTGACATGGCAGGTATTGCTACATGTACGACAGGCATATCCAGACAAACACTGCTAAACCAACATTACTCCAAATGCAGTATAGCAGCACTTACAGTCTGTAGTCAGGTCAGGCACACCCCCTCCTGTTTGTTGCCCTCTTTCCACAGTGTATGTTGTTAGAGGTAAATCCCCATTCCATCTGAGATGCTGTATGCCAAACAACAGATCTAGTTCCTGCTCACAGTGACTAAAAAGGCCCAACACCACCATGATGTTCCTAGGTAGTGGAGTGTGTTTCTATGCAATTGGCTATGGGATTGTTACCACAGCTGTTTCACATGCAATCAGCTAGGGGAGGGCTGCAATTCGTGCAGAGGTTATCAGCTGATCATGAGCATCGCATAAAATACACATGCTGCTACCTAAGCAAGGCAGGTGTGGGTCTCCATATCCACCAGAGAGGGAGTGGGGGAGGCAGACAGAGGCAAATACATGTCAGGGAGGAGTGGGAGTGTAAAACTGAAGCATGTTTGTGTCACACACCTACCAGTACAGGGTATTAAACCCCTGACAACTATGTAGTGCTATCACAGTTCAATGCAGTTATTGGATGCACCACATGGGTTACCTGATGTGGAGCACTTAGAACATATATGTGAGGGTGAGTGACATCTGCAACAGTGATACGGTATATATACGATAGGTGTCGTACATGTGCCTGTCTGCATGAACAGGTGCCAGAATCAATGCAGGCACACTCATACAGGGACGCACACACATTGACACACTTGGCAGGGCCAGGAGTGCAACTCATCACTAATGGGATTGCCACAACACATCAATGTGAAGGTATCACATGCACCACATGGGTCATGCATTGGCCATATGGGCAAAGAGTATGAGGAGATGTCAGATGTCAGACAGCATGCCCTGGGGGGTTGTAGTGATTGTGGATGTGGACATATGCACCATACAACACACACACACAAACACACAGGGTGCCAGTTCTGACATGCATGGGTGCATGCCTACATGGGTGTGTGGTGGTCAGCTGTGCCAGCAGGCTGTACAAGGGTAGGCAATGGGTATACCTTGGCATCAGGCCACATGACAATGGTCTGCATTGTGGTTTAGGCCTGTAGATACTGCATTTGCCCACACAGGTGGGTATTGCATTCCCCATCCAGTCACCTGGGTGACTATTGTGTGTGGCCAATGCTGTACACCACATGCCATGTATGTGTTCCTTAGTCCATGACATGGATGGTGCTTGGGATGTGCACACCTCCCACATGTATGTACAGTGACACATGGAACTGTACCTGGGGTGTCTGGCCCGTGTTGTGAACACAGATTATCATCACATGTGCCAGTCTTGCCCACCTGTTGCAGGAACTAGTAATGGGCAGCAGGTTTACCCTTCACCTACATTGATGGCATGCCAACAGCATTCCCTGATGTCAGTGTCATCTGCCCATACAGAGCTTTTTGTCAGGCATGGTATGTCCGTTGTGAGTCACATGTGAAGGCACCACAGGTGGTGCAGGTGTCCATTGGGGAACATGGTAGAGGTGCACTGTCTGCATGTACGTGCATATTGGACAGATGGGCAGGGTGACATGCCCTCTGTAGCCCACTGTTATCACTGTAAAGCTACTATCAGTGGCCAGTATGTAGTGTACTACCCACATATTGGCTGCTGCCTAGACATGTGTGCTCACAGGACACATGGGTTGAGTGTGTGCTCTAGGTAATAGTGGGGTTGCTAACTTGGATTGGCTGGCCTTGATGTCACATGTATGCGTATGGCTTTGCACCCCAGCCTCCCAGCTAATTTATATCTGTTATCCCTGTATGGCTGACATTGTGATGTATAGTAGGCCCACCATAAAAGAAATAAGCAAAACCCCCTCCACATTGCCCACAGGTGTCACACACTCACCTCTACACAGGATACACGTTACACACACACACACACACACACACACACACACACACACACACACACACACACACACACCTGTCATGTCTGGGAGTAGAACCCCTACCTAACTAGTTTATTAGACTACAGCACTATGCAGTTATAGTATGCACCACAGACATTACTGGAGTCCTTTTTCCCCAAAGGTGTATTTCACAGTGAATGACATCAGCAAGATTACCAAAGAAGGGCATTTCAACTGTAAAGCAAGTGACTAGCCTAAAATGCATTGCTCCCTACAAAGTGAGACACACACACAAAGCAGCCACAACTGACATGTGTGGGTATAGAACCCCTGACCAAGGTCTATATCACACTATAGCATGGAGCTGTTATGGGACGCACCACAGGGGTTACTAGAGACATCCTTCCCCAAAGGTGTATTTCACATTGAATGACATCAGTAGGTTTACCAAAGTAGGGCATTTCATCTGTACTGCAAGCGACTAGCCTAAAATGCATTGCTCCCTACACAGACAGTGAGAAACACACAAAACATCTAGAACTAACATGTGTGGGTATAGAACCCCTGACCAAGGTCTATACCACACTACAGCATGGAGCAGTTATAGGCCGCACCACAGGGATTACTAAAGAACTTTCCCCCCAAAGTTGTACTTCACAATGAATGACATCAGCAGGATTGGCAAAGTAGGGCATTTGAAATGTACTGCGAGTGAGTAGCCTATAATATGCTTCATACACAGACATTGCAACACACACAAAACATCTAGAACTGCCATAGGTGGAGATGGAACCCTACCATAGTTCTAAATCACACTATAGCAGTATGCAGTTACAGGACACACTACAGAGATTACTGGACGATGACTTTCCCACAGGTGTATTTTTAGGTGAGTGACATCAGCGGCCTTGCTAAAGTTGAGTATATGAATTCTAAGGAGTGGGAGTAACCTAAAAAGCATTGTTCATTACTCAGTCACAGACAAAAACACACAGATTGACACACACACACACACACACACACACACACACAGACACACACACACACACACACAGACAGTTGCCAAGTCTAGGGTTAGAACACCTACCTAACTAATTTATCACACTACAGCAGTATGCAGTTACAGGACGCACTCCTGGGATTACTAGGCAATTACTTTCCCAGAGTTGTATTTCCAGGTGAGTGACAACAGCAGCCTTGCCAAAGTTGAGTATATGAATTGTACGGAGTGTGAGTGGCCTAAAAAGCATTGCTGTTTATTCAGTCACACACGCAGTTGCCAGGTCTGGGGTTAGAACACCTATCTAACTACCTTATCACACTACAGCAGTACACTGTTACAGGATGCGCTACAGAGATTACTGGGCTAGGATATTCCCAGAGGTGTATTGCTAGGTGAGTGACATCAGCAGCCTTGCCAAAGGTGAGTATATGAATTGTACGGAGTGTGAGTAGCCTAAAAAAGGGATTTCTCTCTACACAGTCAGAGACAGAGAGATACACACTCACACAGTTACCAAGTCTGGGGTTAGAACTACTACCTAACTAGTTTATCACTACAGCAGTATGCAGTTATGGGACATACCATGGGGATTACTGAGCTACAGCTCTCCCAAAGGTGTATTTCACATTGGATGACCTTAGCAGGCTTGTCATGATACTGCTATGGGGAGGGCAGTGTGTACATGGGCCGTAACCCATTCATGTAGGGGTTGTCATGCCACATGCAGGCACAGATGGGGTCATATGCCACAGGTACGTTTATACAGCTACTAGGTGACTACTTCCTTGCACAGTCATGTTGCACAGCTGGCGCGTGCACCATATAATCTGTCATGCTGACAGATACTGGTGGCTAGTATCTGCAGTGAGTGACACCTGCACCTCATGTGTTTGGGGTCCTTTGGCTGTGTGCTGGGTGGGACAGGCTCAGATGGCTCCTTGTCACAGTCACCCTCTTCCACACATATATGTCCATCTACCTTTGGCTTATTATAGTGTGTTGTCCTAACATATATGTCTGTATTCCCATCCACTGTGTGTGCAAGGCAGGAGTGGTGCATACTGACATGTGTCTGCAATAAGAACTGCAACTGCCAGATATGTCTGGTCCACTGGTGTTTGCAGACATGGCCTTCATGTGTTTAAGTGTGTGAGCATGCCCAGTATGGCTATCTATATTGCATGTGTGGATCAAGTCCAGGTAGTTTGTACTGCAGTGCTGACCTTTGTGTTGTACACCGACAGGTAGCATGCTGTGTCTGCAGGATATACATCGGTCATTTGGCATTGACTGTTGCTACATTTCTGCATAGCGAGGGGGACACCTGACTGTTTCTACATTTCTACATGGGTGGGGGGGGGCACACCTGACTGTTACTATAAGTGTAAGTAGGATGGTGGGGAACACCTGACACTTTTACACATTTGCTAGGACTGTACTGGTATGTCGGGTACACCATTTCAGTCTGTGGACTTACCTATTGTGCTGGTTAGAGGCATACCAGTGTACTACATATCTTAGCTTTAACTGCCTACATATTAGTTTCTGACTTCCTAGCCTTCACAACTTACATCCAACTGCCTGGCCTGCTGTAGTCTGTTTTTTAGGCCTGGGGGAGGGGTTACCCATAGGGCTCATTCAGAGGCCATAGTACAGCATTTGTTTGTGTTTGTCTACACCTATCCTGCTGGCTGTGGCTGTTGTTGGGTATGTGCCCCCCCAACTGGCATGTGTGAGTCACTTACCTTGTGGGTGTACTAGTATTGAGGGTGGTGCTGCAGGGCTGCCTATGTCAGATGCACATAGTACACTCCTTGTACATGGTTGAGCACAGGAAGTGTCATGTTTGGCATCCCTTTTACTGTATGTGCGAGTCAGAGAGAGGTGTCATTCCCTGGGTCCCTACTGTGTCAGTGCATGTACTATGTGTTGCCTCTTTGCCAAGGCCAGGGCATACTGGGCACGCCTCCTTCTGCCTACTGGGGCAGACTCAGGTTGTTCCTCCTCTGAGTCACTCTGTGCCTGTGCAGGCCTTGGCACTGGTGGGAAGCTGTGTGGCCCTGCCCCATGCTGTTCCTGCTGCAGCTGTTTCTGCAGGATCATATTGTGTAGCATGGCACATACAAGGACAATTTGGATACATGTAGTTGGTGAGTACTGCAAGGCTCCACCGGATGTGTCCAGGCACCGGAACCGTGACTTGAGCATCCCAAACACACGCTCTATTATGATTCGTGTTTGTGCGTGTGCCTCATTATGGAGTTCTTGTTCGGGTGTGTGTGCATTTCTGATGGGTGTCATCAGCCATGGCTCCAGTGCGTATCCAGCATCCCCCACTAGGTGACCATGTGGGATGTCCCCATTGACAAATGTCTGGTACAGCTGCATCAGATGCCAGATGTGGGAATCGTGGTAGATTCCAGGGCAGCCAGCACACACATTCATTATTATGCCCTGGGTATCGCACATGACCTGGTAGTTGATGGAGGGGAAGCCCTTGTGGTTGATGTAGACCCTACCCCGCTCACCTGGTGGTGCTTTAATGTGTATGTGCATGCAGTCTATTGCACCCACTACCTCAGGGTATTCTGCTATTTGGTGGAAGAGATGCATATTGCTGGCCAATGCCTCATGGGTAATGGGGAAATATAAGTGCTCATCGACATGTACTCCCATGGCATCCAGGAACTGGTGGAGTACCATGGATGCTGATGCCTGTGAAATCCCCATCATATCCCCAGTTGGCCTTTGGAAGGTACCTGTAGCTAGTATTCTTAGGCCTACACATACCTTGGTATCCACTGGGATGGGTTCCCCTCTGTTAGTTCTGTGTGTGAGGCGTGGCCGGCACAGCTCAACAATTTGCTGTAGGAGGTCCCTGTCCACCCTATAGTGCTCCACTATCTCCAGCTCATGTAGCCCTTGGTAGGTTATCCTGGGTCTATACACTCTTCTCTGTCTCCTCACTGTGGGTTGCTCAGCAGCATTCACATCCTCACCACCCTCAGCCTCTTGCACATGCTGGTTTATGATAGCAAAAGCAGCCCCTAATATTTTTTTCTTGCTTTCGTTTTGTAAAATTTCCCCATCTGTATACACCGGTGGTGCAGAAGTTTTGGGAAAAACAAGGGGGAAAGGTGTTTTCATAGTTTATAGTGGTGTGCTGAGCTGGGCTGAGCTGCTGCCTGTGTAATTGGCTGTTTCTGATACATTTCACCTGTCAGCTAAGCTAGTTCTCCTTGATTGCCTTCCTACTGCTGTTTTCCCTTCCCATTGCCTCCCTGTTTAAGCCTGTGTGCGTGCTGTGCAAACGGAGTGCTCAAATGTGCACAGAGCTGCTATTTCCTGGTTTAACTTCCTTTTTCTTCCTGTAAGACCTGGTGCGCGGCACGCACACCCGCTTACACTTTGTGAAGAGTGCTAGGCAGTTTGGACACACCTCTAGCTTAGCTGTGCTAAGCTAGGAGCAGTCCCGAGTCACAGGGCTCCAATCCACTTACAGTATGCCTGACACACACACCCCCATGATGTCACCTATATCCTAGTCTTGCACCCAGCTATTTCTACTCTTACATTCTTGGGACCTGCCTCACACCCTGGGGAAATCTGCGATTCACTATCCTTCCCCTCATTTGCATAGGATTGCCTGCTAATGCATAGTTACATGTCCCAGACTGAGCCTCCCCCCTTAGCAACCACTACTCACTGGTCAGGTTGTCTTCTGCCTGCCATTGACTTGCATGGCAGAATACTGATTTTAGTTAGAATGCTCATTTTAAGTTTATTTTCTTATTTTCCCCCGATCCCATTTGAGCAACGCTGCCCTATGCTTAAACAGGCAAGATCGGCGAAAAAAAAAATGAAAAGTTGATTTTTTTATTTTTTAAACATTTTGCAATGCCAATGACCTTATACTTGGCAATTGGCATGCTTCCTCAATGATATGCAGCCTTTATTTGGAGCTGTCATAGCTCTGTTTTGGAATTTGCAGAAATGTACTTGGTTACTAACCGAGTACATTTCTCTAGATTGCACTAGTCTTGCTCAGACTATTGCAAGCTTCCTGGATTGCAAATTCACCTCATTTGCATGGATTTCTCCTGTAAATGTGGTGATTTGCATACCAGGGCTTAGTCCGTGCAGGATTAGTGCTGGAGCTCTCGTGCACACCCCTGCCGGCTGTTCCTGGATCGCACGGCAGACATATTGCCTGCGTGAGCTCCTGCACTCATCTTGCACTCCGTGCAAGCTTTTGTGAATCCAGGGGATGGTCTTTTCTTTACATCATTGAAAAGCAGAACTGTAACCAGGTCATTCCCCAGATTGGCATTCCCCCTCAGACTGATGTTGAAGACAACAAAAAAATCTCCTCCGGTGAAAACAAAGCTACAGCAAACAATTTATGCATGCTCTTTGCTACACTTTACTAACACACACTCATATTAAACTCATATTCAGCAGCCATGAGATACCCAGTTCCAATAATCAGTTCCACTGGCTATCATGTACCCCAACAACTAGCAATTAACATTTTTGTTGTTTTAACTGTAAGCAACGTATTTGTGTTTCTTAGCTAAATCAGCTTTATTAAAACTAGCCAAGTAGGCCCCAGCAGTAAATAAATACCTGAAGTGGGAGTGTGGCTTGTACTTTGCAGGCAGGGTGTCTAGTTTGAACTGGTTTGCTACAGACATGCTTACTGATTGGATGGCTCTTGGTTGCTTAATTCTATAGATCACTGTGTGTTTTATCTGCTGTAGGCTATTGCAGCCTGTCTGCATTTGGAGCACTTCTTGGCTACACCTTCAAACAAAAGAATCTTGCTACTTAGTATCTGTACACCAGATAAGTGAATCCCTTGCTATTTTCCCCCAAAACAGCCATTTTCATGCCTTATAGTAATCTGACTACTCGATAGCATAGTTGGGGCATGACAAGAGGATCAACTGCCCCAGGTGCAAAGTGTTGGGGAGTGTCATCAGCCGATCCCAATCTCCCTTTAATAGGTTCATAGGTTCATACTAGGCTATCTGCCCCAGGGCATTTATAAGCCTAGCCAGAGTGTGTTTGGCTTTCGCCACCCATTTTAAATTAATTTTGCTATGCCTTTTTTTGAGGTTACTATACTGTGCCTCTGTCTAACAGTGACACAGAAGTGATAGCTGGGGTAAACCTACGATCTCCCATCCACTCATCAAGATTCCTCTTGAAGAGAGTCAATGTGGACTCTGCCTAACCTGGACTGGGATTTTATTCCAGAGTGAAGGGAGCCTCTGGGTTATGAATCTGTCCCTCCAGCATGTCCTATTTATTTCAGTGCTGAGGTTCAAGTCTCTCGAGCGCGTAGCTCGATGGGATTTGGATTTTCTGAGGTGCAGTATGTCCATTAATTCCGGGTTGGACATGGCTTTATACGTCAGGCACAGATCGCCTCTGAGCAGGCGGTATGCCACTGAGTAGAGCTGGAGTTTCTTTAACTGGGCAGCAAATGGCATCTGTTTGAGCCCTTTGATCCTCTTGGTGAGGTACTTTTGGGGTCTTTCCAGTTGCTGCAGGTGTCTGGTAAGGTACATCCCAAAAGGGGCATTGTACTCAATTATGGGCCTGATGAGGGATGAGTAAAGAGGCACGATGACCTCCCCTGATCTAGATGTGAATCCCTTCATGATTAGGTGGGCTATATAAAATGTTTTTCTAACCACTTTGGCCACGTGGTTGTCAAATGAGAGATTGCTATCAACTTGGGTCCCCATGCAATACCAACTTTAAAAGCCAGTGTTGCATTTTCTCAAAAACCTAAGCTCTGTAGCAATATGTGTGTAGTCTAATCTGTAGCAAGCAGCTTGCTACAGTTTAAAAGTAAAAAAAAAAAAAAAAAATCTCTCTTTTTTTAACTCAAACCTGAGTGCTGTAGTGCTCCATGCTGACAGGGTATAACCTGTAGCAACTGATTGCTACATTTGTAACAAGCAGTTTGCTACAGTTTAAAAGAAGAAAGTTTTATGTTTTTAATAAAATGAGAGTCGGGTGCAGGGCACAGAAACAGGAAATGAATGTCTGGGGCAAGGGGTGTGTGTGTTGTGCCACCTGGTTGGTGTGCCCCCCCCCCCTTTTTTTTTGAAAAAGCTGGTGGTGTGTGAATCTAATTGTAATAAGCTTATCATTTAAAGAACTGAGGGAGCAGAGTGCTGGTTGAGCCAGCTATGCTCTAGTGACTACCAAAGTCCCTGTTCTCCTTTTTCACTGCTATTGTCAGTTGTATAAGCTACTTAAATACTTTTTTCCTCCTATTGTTTTCCATAAATCCAAATACTGTCTACCCATACAACCAGTATTGCTCCTGACAAACCTGCAGACTTGTAGTGCCTTATTTTGAGTCTATGTTTAACCGTCAAATAACATTTACATCAAACGGTTAAATATCGAACCCTAACCATCAAATGTTCATTCAGCGAAAGTTCATTTCAGTGAATGGGAAAGTAACTAGTTGGCCAACACTTTCCCATCTGCCCTTTTCCCCATTGTAGTGCAATCTAGAAGTTGGTATAGATATATATAAATGTTGCGTTTTTTGAGACAGGAAACTGTTGGGTGACTATTTACTTTCCCTTGTGAAAAAATGAACATTCACTCAATGAACGTTTGATGGTTAGGGTTCAATGTTTAGCCATTCGATGTAAATGTTTTTCGACAGTTAAACATAGACCCCCTTATTATACCTTGCTGTTGGTTTACCTTGCCTTTAATTGCCTTATTAGCAGTAACTAGTTAGTTTTTAAAGTACTGGAATAACATTACGCTTACTACACTTTTTTTATTTTTTTACACTAAGAGGACTTAATTTATTCAATTGGTGGCCTCATGTGGTGGCATGATCTATTTGAGCTGGGAAACGGACAGAAAGGGCTCTAAGTGTAGTCGTTTATTGGCTACAGGGATTATTAATCATTATTATGTTTTTAGTGCCTGTACAAATTTTGTACATTTGTGTGGCTCGTGACTCATTTCCACATAGCTCAGCAATGCTTGACATCTTCATCTGTGTTTCAGAACACATTTTCATACATCTGGTGCCATCCACATAGAGGTAAGTACTTTTTCAAAAAATTGCACTTGTTTTGAATTTGTTTAGTGAACTGCTGTTGATTCATTGAATTATGTACTGTTTTTTACTGCATTTTACACTGTCTGGCATTTCTGCATATTTATAGTGTGTTATTTTGCCTTGCTGTTGGTTTACTTACCTTTAATCACCTTTTTAGTAGTAACTAGCTAGATGTTTAAATTACTGGGATACCAATGCATTTAGTACACTTTTGGGTGTTATTACATTAAGAGGACTGAGCTTATTCACCTAGTGGCCTTATTTGTTTGTTAATGCCTGCATAAATTTACTGCATTTGTGCAGAGCTGCTCATTGCACAGTGGCAGTTAGCAGTACTCTGTGTAGTAGCAGATACATAGAAGGTAAAATTTTCCTAGAGAACTACCTCTGAAACTGTACCCAGTAACTTGGTGATTGTAGAGAAACTGCTTTCTGCATTGATAAACATAAAGCAGCTAGTCTGCTCATTGAGGAGCACTGTCCCTTAAATTTAGTATTACATTGCTGGGTTTAGTACCTAGTTCCAAAAGCACCCTTAGCTGCCATTTTAAGCCTTCATGCACCACAGCCTATATCACCTAATAAAGGATCGGACATAATACATATGCACCTTCCCAATTTCTCTTGTATGGTAAACATAAGTATCTTGAGATAATATAGCAATTGTCTCATGTTCACTGATAACCATTTAATTCTTGAAACAGATATATATATATATATATATATATATATATATATATATATATATATATATATATATATACGTCATTGGAGACAGATCTCTTACACAAGCACAAAGAATAAAAATCAGGATGTCAGAAACACACACACACACACACACACACACACACACACACACACACACACACACACACACACACACACACACACACAAAAAACGTAGTACACACCTCACACATAAACTAACTTATAGTGAGCCACTTAAATGCAATCTTCCCAAACCCTAAAGACCTCTTAGACACTCTGCCTGCAAAATCACTTAATACTACACATACAGTGGAGCCTCAAATAAAATGCCCATAAGGCAAGCAAACACACTACCCAGGACTCATATCAGAGGGGACTCCATTGTGTGACATACTGACGCTGTACTCATCAGGCTGAATAAGGAGAAAATTAGAGTCAGTTGCCTATCGGAAGCCAGGATCTGCAACGTTATTCATGCACTCAGGTCACTGCACTACAGGTACCAGTATGACTCAGTCATAATCTATATAGGTGTGAATGACTTGAGACTCAACTTCCTAGACAATATGCAGAGAGATATTAGGGAGCTCTCAGACTATGTGCCATAGACCGGTATGTGCCTAGTATTAAGCAGCATTCTACCTTCCCTGAGTTGTTGCTACAATACATACAAGATGATTGAATTTAATAATTGGCTTAGTTTCTGGTGTCATTCAAAGGGGATACAATATTTGCCAGCATGAGCAGATATAGTTGACAAACCACATTGCTTTGTCAGGTATGACTTACACCTATCCCCTCTAGACTTTTGAACATTAGCTAAAACATTGTCCTTCCTGTTGAGCCTTTTTTAGGCAGTTCGAAATTGACGAACCTTCCAACATAACTAAATCAACCCATGGAAATCTAAATCTGCTCAAAGCCAAGAGGTTATACAAAGAAACTCCACTCCCTTCAAGCTCTCCTCACCTTGGAGAATGCAAATATCTGTGCAGTTACCAATACATGGCTTAAAGCTGCAATGAGTACCCCAGCCGCTCAAGGCTTTAATGCATTTCAAATATTTAGACCAGCCACTGCACAGACAGAGTCTAAAGGTGGTAGTGTCTGGCTCTACATTACTAACAAGCATACCTCTAGGTTAGTTAAACAGGACAACGTGCTAGAGTTTCTCCACATACAGATTAACATAGACTAAAAATCTCATACTGAATCCTAGCAGGATATAGCTCAGCCTGTATGTTGCAGGAAACCCATAGTTCATACTTAGACCTACTGGAGACACTCACTATTCAACGAAATACCATACTCATAGAGGATTTTAATTATCTCTCTATAGACTGGGAATCATACACAACCCCAAATTTGCAGGCACAGAAATTCATAGACTTTGTAAACCCAAATACTCTAGATCAGATAGTGCATGTGTCCACTAGAGGTACAAACATATTCGAAATGGTACTCACAAATATGGGAGAATGCTGCACCCCAACCAGTGACATGCTCTTTAGTAAGATCATATCACAAAAGGGTCTCCTTTGAAATAAAAGTCAATTCTGTGACCCCAGTAAACCCTGTAAGTGTTAAGAACTATACCAGGGCAAACCACTTTTTTGAAGCAATAACCTCTCAAAATTCTAAGCGCCTCCAAAACCAGAAAACACAGCAGCATATGTTGAATTATTCATAAAAACTCTATACAGCCATGTCAATGACAGCATAAAGGCTGCTGTACCTACCAGAAGTCTTCTTCTTTTGGCTTTTCCCAGTTAGGGGTCGCCACAGCGGATCACCTGTCTGCTCATGATTGGCAGTGGAGTTTTACGGTGTCGAGTTGACAGCCCGGCGCCCAACCTTCCCCAGAAGACACACACATGCACGCACTCACACCTAGGGCCAATTTAGAGTGTCCAATCCACCTACAGCATGTCTTTGTGATGTAGGAGGAAACCAGAGCACCCGGAGGAAACCCACGAGGCCACAGGGAGGACATGCAGACTCCGCACAGAAGGTACCCCAGCCAAGGATCAAACAGGAGAACCTCTTCCTGTGAGGCAACAATGCTAACTGCTGCACCACCGTGGCCGCCCACACCACTGTGGCCAGAAGTAAGCCCAAAAAAACTCTAAAAACAAACCACCATGGTTGAATCCAAAACTAAACTAGGTTGTACAACAAAAGAAAAAAGTCATGAAAGACTGAGGTTTAAGGGAAGGCAGGAATTCAATATTTTATTTGTAATGTTGGTCTAATGATAGTAGCAAAGAAAATATATGTGATATATATTGTATTTAAATGGAAAATGTTAAAATGGTTTGTTTTCTTTTCTGTTAGTGTATGTTTGCATATGTCTTAAGTGATAATTTAATAATAGTGTTAAAAAAGAATACCCCCAAAAAAGAAAAAAAGGTCATTGCTAAAACCAGGAATAGAAACACCCATAGAGATAAAAGCTATATCATCAAAATAAATAGACAACTAAGAGGGCTAATTACATCCAAGAAAACCAGTTTTAAGGTAAATATAGCTTCCCAGGCCAAGGACAACTATAAGGCCTTTTGTAGTTATGTCAGAAATCTCAAAGACAGCACATAACAGTGTACTCAGCTGGTTGCAAATGGAGCCATGTACATGGAGCTGGGAGAAGAAGGAAATCTACTGGCTAATAAATTCAGCTCCAACTTTATCCTCAACTCACCCTCAGCCACCTCCCAGGAAATACCTTCTAACATAACCCCTCCAACTATCAATAGGAAGCCAATCCTACTGTGCTTAATAAAGCCAAGAACACAGCTTAAATGGATCCTGATAATATTCCAGGATTCTTTTTAAGTAGCCAGAAATATGACCTATCATGGCCACTGGAATCACTATTCAGCTATAGCCTTGAAAAGGCTTTGTGCCTCACAAATGGAAGATTGCAATAGTCATCCCACTGTACAAGGGCAAGCCGCCCATGAACTACAGACCCATTAGTCTTACTAGTGTCATGTGCAAGGCATGGAAAGAATTATGGAAATGATTAACAATGACATAGGAAACTCTTGCTAGTTTGGTTTTGTCAAAGGCAGATCATGCCTACTAAACCTGGCGGACATCTTCGAGAAAGTCATCAAGGCAATGGGTGAGGGCAAAACAGTGCATACTGCCTGCCTTGACCTGGTTACGATATTCTGACACAATACCCCACTCTGACATTGTAAACAAACTCATGGAAATGGGAACAGGAATTTAGGATTGGAGAGACCACCTCCACAAAGAGGTGCTCACTAGCAGAGTCCCTCAGGGTGCTGTGCTGGGTCCCTCCTCTTTAACATCTACTTCTCAGAAGTCAAGGCCAACATCAACTGCCTCTGGCTGACCAAGTTTGCAGATGATTGCAAACTATGAAAAGTCATAGACTTCCCCCCAAGATACTAACAGCTTTCAGGAAGATCTAACACAGACAAATGACTGGTGCCAAAGCCACAGCTTAAAACTCATTGCCAAGAAATGCATAATTCTACCTTTTGGGAAGATGACGAGTCTGGGACACTACCTCATTGATAAAACATCCCTAAAAGTATACAAGTAGTCATGGATTTGGGGATGAATGTAGCTATAGACATAGTTGTCAATCTGACCTTCAAACAATGTGTATCTAAGGTAGTAAGAAAGTCATTCCATAGTTCTCAACCTATAAGAAGGGGCATGGCATCTAGGTCCAGGGCAGTCATTGTGTCACTGTATTCAACCCTCATCATACCCATCTTTTTGTACAATGCTCCCTTTGTTATTCACCCGACCAGGCACATGCAACAATTGAAACATCCACAAGAGGTTCTCAAAGAAAGAAAATAGGGCATGAACAAAAAGTCCTAATTAGAGCAACTCAAAGCCTTATCTCTATACTCTGTTTCCTACAGCCTGCTGAGATGTGATCTATGCCTGGCATACAAGGCGTCCTTGAATCCTGCTCTGATAGACCTCTTGCATATCTGCAGAATAAAAAGCATCAAAACTATGAGATATGTAGACCTAAACTTTACTTATGATGTAAATAGAACACATTGGAGGGACAGGCATGTATCTCAAACAATTCCCATTTTCTGAAATAGACTTAACATTCATGTGAGGGCAGTGCCTTTCCCTCACCCTATTCAAGCATAACCTGGACCAGTGGTTTTGAAATCTAAAATTCACCCCAGGTCTGGCACTTTTGTCTCTGATGGACAGAGGCAACCATTAAATCATGCCCCAGCTAACATACCCCCTTCAGAATAACATGTAAGGCACAATAACTCATGGGATAAATTTAAGTTGCATGGCTAGGCTTATAAAGGTCCTACAGTCATTAACCTAGTATACACCTATAAACCTATAAACCCAGGGTTGCCCTCCTTCATCCTGGCATAGCTATAGAACTGTTGTAAGGAATCACAAACTGGACATGATTCCTAGGTATAGATCTTTGTTTGGAGCCATTGTTAGCCATGATATGCTCCAGAAGGATAAGAAAGGGACTCTGTCCTGTAGATTAAAGAGGGTTATACCTTTTCTTATTAGATGTGAAAGTTATGTAATTATTGCTATAATGGTATGTCTGCAAGACGTAAGGTCTATCCTATATAAAATACATTCTACTTGTCCTCCACCTTCAGTGTATCTGGCTTGGAGTCTCCTTTTCTTCCCTCCGTTTTCTATCTTCTCAGTGCTATAACAGATGAAATAGAGGGGCTAGTATATGTGATGCATGCTGGGAAATGGGAAAGTTCCTGGTAGCCTAAAAAAATGTTAACATGTCAAGTAGTTTAAATGCCTGTGGCATCAGTCCTGTCAGTTTAAGAGGATGGACATTCTTCTTACTGACCTATTCTTATGGTAAATACATAATTTTAATTTTCACAACATTTGCCCTGTGTCAAGAATATTTTTAGGAATCTTTCCGCCTGTCTGGTGAGTAAACTTTAAATATTACATGTTCAATACCATGAAAATAAAATGATCGATTAAAAAAAGTCACTCCTCGCCAGTGAGATGATTCTGTGTTGCATGTTTCTTTTAGATACTCTCTGGCAGCCTGTCTGCTAGGAATCCATTTGGTCATCTTTTTCTATTTCACTTTACAGATGATATCAAACACAGTATCAATTTTGAACTAAGGACTGCAGTACAAGGTATAATAAAAGGAAGAAACAATGTGCTCCAGCAGTCATTATATCTAATTTAGTTAATTCTAGCCATATTTTGGTACTCTCTCAGTTTTATCATCCATCCATAGAATGTTCTAGATCCTAACTGAATTATATACTTGAACAGATACTGACAGCATTATATTATGTCAAGGGTGACTATTTATATTTTGAGGGCAGTATATGCAATCGTTAGAACATTCAAATTGAAGGCGTGTGCTTAGGAGAACATATGGTAACTTCAAAGTTGTGGTACCTTGGAATATCACCCCTTCTCTGGCATAAAATTACCTTGAGGTTCATATGTATAAATAGCAGTGCTGTAAGGGGAAAGCCCCTTCCATGTCAAGGATACAGGAAGCAAAGCTCCCACTCCTGAAATGTCTTTAAAGGTGTAACAGTGAGTTTCAGAATTTACTGTTTTGGTCTGAATAGCAGTTTGTTTTATGAAGTTTTAGGACTCTCACAAACAGGTATTGTACATCTAGCAGGGAGTTGAATGATGGTGCTTTATTTCTTGATTGCTCAAAAAATGATGAAATTCTGCTGTCATTAATATTACTGGCTATAGCAGCATAATACTGTGGCTCCCGTCTTTAATCACTCTACAGTTCACTAAGGGAGAATTGCAAAACAGTAGTTCATGATAGTGATTTATTTGTGCTTAAACCTAAACAATATTCACATTCTGACAGTCACACTAAATGTATCAGCAGTCTGCATGACATTTACAAAGTTTTTTGACTGGAATGGTCTGGGCATACATATAACCAAGTGATGTCAAATTTCTGTAGATCTCAGTATGAGATTGACCACATATATGTCCATGCACATAGCCTGCCATCACTACCATCACCATCACCACCCGTAATGCAAAACCTGACCACTGCCTTAAAAGCCTGATATGACTTAGTGGACTACATTCAGATTACCTTTTACCTTTTAGAGATGTAAAGATCTAAAGTGAGCGAGTATCATAGATATGGTTTTGCTACTTGTACAAAGGAAATATAACTTCCTTTTAGCTAGTGGTAATGGCCCTTACTTCACACCCCAGTATTTCCTTTTAATTTTCCACATACCTAGCTGCTACATTTAATTGTGGCAGCTTCTACACCTTTCCACTGTCATTCCCCCCCAGACTTCCCTCTATTTCCCTCTCATTATCATGTTGGCTTCTCATTTTGCTCCAGCTGCAGTCTACTAACAATGCAAGTTAATGGTTAAATTTGCATCTAGACACACAAAGTATATTATTAAGCTACATTAATCTGACTCTACCTTTGTAAAGTAATTCCTCAAGTCATCTGTTTAAAAATGTTTAAGTTCAAAACTGCCTGCACAGAATGCCTGTGTGACAAAGGCACACAATTAAATGCTCAGATATAATACTGAAACCTTGCTATGAATACACATTGTAGAGCATTCTTTGATAGAGGAGTGTGAGAGCAGGCCAGATTTAATTTAAATATGACTTCTGCTTAAGACCTGTCACCTTGTTGTATCTAAACTCCCCCCCCCCCCCCCGCTCTCTGTATCTCTCTGTTTCTCTCTCTCTATATGTATATGTGTGTGTATATATATATATATATATATATATATATATATATATATATATATGTGTGTGTGTGTGTGTGTGTGTGTGTGTGTGTGTGTGTGTGTGTGTGTGTATTCCTTCAAATAAATCCACAGAAACATGTCCAAATAAGATAGTTAGAATTTGGTTCATGCCAATTTTTCAACACAGAATTTAATTACTGCTCTGACATTTCCAGCATGACAGAATCTTGAGTAATATGTACCTGGATTTGAGACTGCATGGTACAGTGACTCACTAAGGCATTTATTGTAAATGGCCTTATCAAATAAGTGCTAACTGTTTTGTCTGAAACATAGCAAGAGCCCAGAAAACTGTAGGAAAGTCAGTCTGATGTCTGCAGTATGCGAAATGAAGAAAGTGGTCCTCCTGAAGTCAAGACTTACAAGGGTCCTGAAACAGAATCGGCTGCTGAATGTATTTAATGATGGATTTACAGCACGTAGATCCTGTCAGGCTATTTTGATCCAGTTATAAAGCTGAATCACCAGTAGACAGAGATAATACCATTGACACGAGCTGTCTGGATCTCAGAAAGCCTTTGATCTGGTCCTGCTTCACAGGCTCCTTACAAAGATGAGAAGGGAGAAATGGGTAGAAAACTATGTAGATGGGTACAGAAATCACTGGACCACAGGTAATAGAATAGAAAAGTCAGGAGAAAGTCTAAAAGAGTAAGAGGATGACAAGTGGTGTCCTGCTGGGATTGGCCATGGGTTCTGCCCTGTAAATCATGGTCATTTCAGACCTCATGCAATGTTAAAAAAACTGGACAGGTATATTTTGTAGATAATAGCAAGGTGGGAGGAGTAGCAGGTTGGCAGCCAGTCTGAAAAGGGATGTAGGAAGGCTGGAAGCCTGATCTTAAAGGTAGCAGCATCACTTCAGCCAATATGAAAGTAAAGTGCTGCACCCAGGGAATAACAGGCACAGAATTAATAGCTTGTTACAGGAGTGAGACCTAATCATCCAGAATAAGAAAATGACCTGTGGTAATTGTTATAGAAAACATAAACCATCAGGTTTAGAGTGAAAGGATGGCAAAATAGTCAATCCGTTTACAACATTGTATGTGTACAGTGTTAGAATAAAAAGACAGAAGGAGAATAACGCTTCTTTATTTTTTAATATCTATTGTACCCCTTTCTGGCCTTCTACTCACAATGTCACCTCCATCACTGGGTCTATCCTCCTTTTATCCCCTGGACTAACACCAATTTTATTTTTTTATTTTATTTTTTTTAACAAGAAACATCTTTATTATACCATCACTTACTACATAGGCAATCATACATTTATATAAATGAGAATGAACCACACTGACACAATCTTAGTTGCAAGCATTTTATATCACAAACCACACTGACAAACTTCCAGATGCAAACATTATACAACACTTATAATCTACTCATTCTTTTTTCAGTCAAACATTGCACAGTTTATTTAAATCCTGCTGCCTTTTAAACCTCATCCCCCGCCGTATGTAAAGTTCCCACAATTCCCATTTTTTCCTATGTAGTTTGCTCCTATCCTTGGGCCAGTGTGGAACTTAAGGGCATCCTGGAGGGTCCTGCTAGTAACTGCTTCCATGATGGCGAAGAGATTTGTATGTTATGACATACCCTCTTGCCACCCCCCCCCCCCCATACAACCATCCCAGAATCATCCAAAGGCTACTTCACTCTTCATGGACCATGCATCTCATCAAGAAACTTCAGGATGAATGTACCCCCCCCCTTACCAGCACCAAAGACACTAATTAAACCCAGGTCACCTGGACCATAGAGCTTCATCCCCCTACTTCACGGTGCTGGCTTAATATTGCCTCTTTATTTAACAGTAGTATGGCTACACCTGGAATATTATCTGTAGCTCTGAATGTCTTACAGTGAAGGGGAGAGCTGCATTCATGGAGATGGTGCAGACAAAACTGACTAGGATAGAGATGTGAAAGGAAGACATGACATATGAGGGGAAGCTAAAGAGAGATTTACTTTTTTACTGTAAATGAGGACATTTAGGGGCAACATAATATAGGTCTAGAAGTCACTAAAGAGTGAATCTGATGCAGTTATACTGTAATGGAAAGATGAGGCAGAAAGAAAGGGTACAAAGCACATCAAAGGGAAAATGTTTTAATCTTGATATAAAGCAGTGCTTCACTGCACAGAGATGAGTGGAAGGTAAAATATTTACCAGAATAAGTGACTGAAGATAAAAGAGTTACCGGCAGATAAAGCAGAGTGGAATTACTGTAGTGTCTATGATACCCTTCTGAGATTGATACGAAATACAGATATGACAGAGTACATGAGTTTTTCTTCAAGATACAGACTGTATGAGAAAATTATTAGTAAATAAACAATATTGTGATCAGAGTAACTAAAATTTTGATCAGTGGCAGGCAATCCACTAGCAGCAGGACTGTTAAAAACGTGGTCTATATTGAATAGTCAATTTGTACTAAACCAACCACTTAATTTAGCAAAAGCATTCCATCTATACTCACCCCATCAATGGAAAGAATGAAAGTAAAAAAAAAGTAAAGGTAATTTTTGCAGGGGAGAAACCCCACTGCAGTCCCCCCACATCCCTACTACTTTAATGTACCAACTCCAAGATCACACAACAGTGCAGAAAAAGGGAGTTTCCTTTACCCACAGATTGTGATCTTGCAATAAACACACAGTGCTGTAAAACCCAAGTAGTGCAAGCTAATCCTGAAAAAAGATTCACTTACAGTGCTAAAACTATTCAAAATGCACATGGTCAGTCAAAAGGATATACTGGCCAAAGAAACTTTGATGTAATGAAAAAAATGCAAATTTCAACCATGTGCATTCTGACTAAATAAATAGCTTCATAAAAATGCTGATATAACTGCCAAGTGAAGTTTCTCATGGGTTGAAATAAATGATCGATTCATAAGTGGTTACCTCATAGAACATTCCATATTCAAGCATTTATGATGCTCTAAAATTTGGTGTAAAATCTGAATGACTTTATAGTTTAAGATTTATGTATTTAAGACTGGGTGTTTTCTTTTAAGCATTTGAAACCAGATGTGTTTTGGTGTATGTATAAGTAGACGGTTTGACAGTACAGAATGAAGCTGTGGTTAAAGTGCCTCGCTAATAATGATGATGAGTTGTGTTATATCATCCCTGATTGTCCTTTAAGTTGGTCTGTGTTGATGAAGTGTGTGAGATATATGTGAGATGTGGCTAGAGTATTGCAAACCATATTTTACTTCACTACTTTTGATGATTTGGCCTAAGCCCTAACTAGTGCATTAGCGCCCTGATTACAATTAAAAAAAAAACAGATAGTTGTATCCTGGTTCAGCTCTGTTATAGCATGAGACCCAACTCTAATGTTGTTAATGTTGCATTTGCACTAAAAACAGACAGTGCTGTCCAGTAAACAGCAGCAGCATTGTGTGAAACGGCTTTATTTCAACTCTCATTTCTGCCGCCTCTCTACTGAAGTACACACATAATTTTGAATTAAATTAATTCACTTACACAGGTGTAATATGTCAACCACTGCTTTGCTGACATATATAAGGGGACAAAAACTTCACAGGAGTGAATAGACATTACTTGTAGTATCACTTGTGCCACTGAGCAAGCCTTCACAACTCATTGCTAAACACTGGAGACAGCTTTCCTCATTGTCTGCTGCCATTCCTAGAGCATTCATTTCACTGTCTTATTTTAATGCTTGACAATTAATATTATAATAGGTTCATAAGTTTAAATGTGATTAAGGGGGGGGCTTTTTAAGCTTATCCATGCTTCCCAAATGTATCTGATATGGGATATATTTATTTATTGATTGACTGATTGACATTTCATGATTGACATTTGATTAACTGGAAAGTCTGAATGGGTAGACACCCATTTTCAGTAGATGCCAGAGGCGAAATGCTCCTAAGTATCACAAAAACTTTTTAAGAACAATAATTTTACAAGTTTCAAAAATAATACAAAACATCTGCAGTTTAAATAATTATACCAAATCAGATATGATATGATAACATTCATTAAAAATAGATACAACCTATATGGCAATAATATAATATTTAGAGACATTTTAGCCAGTTTAGAGAAATTAAAGGAAAGTTATTATCATACAAACAAGAATTGCAATGTAAATTGAGAGAAAAACAGGGTTATGGCATATTTAGAGTCAGGTAAGAAAAATTGATTGAAGTTAGGAAGTGAGTGAAGAAGGGAGAGTAAGGAGGTGTAAGGTAAGTACAGGTGCTTGTTCATATTTGAGTATAGTTTATACTGGGGTTGAGCAAAAAGAGAAACAAATTTTGGCTAGGAAGTCTTTCAGAATGGTTTTAAAGGACATGAGTGAGGATATTGACCAGGTAAGGAGTTCCAGGCCTTAGCAACATGTTATGAGTACAGACAATGCTCAGGAGATTTGATAGTTTTGTGGACAGAGAGATGTTTTTGGTCAATGGATTGTAATGACCGAGTGACAACATAGTTGTGTAGAATGGTATTTAGTGCCAGATAAGCAGATGGATGCTAGATACATTTATAGGTGGCAAGAAGCTGTGTATATGTTAGATCAATGGGGTAGTTTTAACCAGTTTAGTGTTTTAGTGCTATGCAGTGGTGGATTCTGAAAAGTGTTTGCTGCAAATTTTGCCACTTTGTTTTAGCATTGCTCAGGTTTTGCTTTTTGTTGTGCCTGGAGGTTAGTAAGGATGGGAGTGCCATAAAGTAGAGGGGGGAAGTGGTAAGTAGTGGCAGGTGTAGTTTCAGATGCATTTGTGAAAATTTCTATTAAGTATCCCTAGTTCTTGATGAGTTCTTTATAAGATTTTGTATATGCAGGTCAAATTTAAGATTATCATCCACTATCATCCCTAATAATTTGCTATAAGAAGTGACTTCAATGGTGGTATTATTAATAGCGTAGATTTTAAATTTTGTTTTTTCAAGAGAGTGGAATTTGGGGGAAAATAATATTTTGGAGGGGTATTGAGCATGAGTTGTGAGTTACAAAGCCATGTTTCAGTGTCTATAAAAGCTTACTGAGTAATTTTTTGGAGATGTGTCAAGTTGTCTGATGTGTATATGAGTGTGGAGTCATCTGAGTATTGTATTTGGATGGCCTGCTGTGTGGACATGTTGAGGGTGTTGGTGGCAGTGTTAAAGAGACGAGACTAAGGACAGAGCCTTGTGGTATGGAGAGAGTGAAGTGCCATTTTACTGACTGATACCTATCAGACATGTAGTTTTTGAATCATAGAAGTGTGGGATGAGATAGGCCTAGTGAGGACATATGAAGTAGAAATTTTCTGTGACAAACTGTGTTAAATGCCTTAGACAAGTCTAGAAGTAAACGGTATCTATATAGGTTAGAAGTGCAGTGTTAGCACTATGGGAGGGACAGGCACCATGTTGTGTGAGGGATATGAGTTCTTCTTGCAGGAGACAGTTTAGCAATTGGTTTTGAATTCATTTTTCAACTGTTTTGGAGAGGGTGGATAAGACTAAAGTTACTACTGTCTGTTGAATTTCTTCCTTTGTATAGGGGGATAATGTGTACATTTTTCCAGAGAGAGGGAATGTGGGATTCCTGGAGCGCCCTGTTTATAAAGATTGAAACAGGACAGGCAATGGTATTGGCTGTTTAGGGACTCGCTTGGAAGGTCATTAGCTGAAGAACAGCATGGTTTCAGTTTGTTTAAGAGTAGTTTTATATAGGATGTGGGCACAGGTTTGAAGGTAAAAGTGGATGTGGTGATATGGGGCTGTTTGGCAGGCTTGGGATTAGATGCTGAGGAATCCTTGGTTAGGGTTGCTATACAACCTATGACATAAGAGTTGAATTCTACTGCAGTTTTGAATAGAGAGTTGTAAGGAGAAAGCTTAGGGCTGAATTTTTGGCTGAGATGTAAAATTTCTTTAACGGATCGCCAGAATTTTTTAGGGTTGCATTTACTATTGCTCAAAATGTTTTTTTTTTTTTTTTTTTTTTTTTTTTAGTATAGTTTTTTGTCTTCACAGATTTGCTTTGTAGTATGGTTGCAATGCATTCTGAAGTTTTCAAGACTTTGTGGTGTTTCATACTTTTACCCTATCCTGCATTAGCAATTTCTTTTTTTTGGATAGCCAAATTACATTATTTGTTCTTTGTCTTTTCCTTCTAGGAGGTGCGAGGCTAATCAGTATATTTAGGAAAGTTGCATTGAATTCATTAACAGCACTATGTAAGGGGAGGATTTTTAGGATGTTTCTGTTACTAGATGAATATTTCTGGGTTAAAACTTGGACAAGGTGCATGTTGTTTTAGAAAATACTGTTTAAGTGGATATGTAAGATGTCTGGTTGTATAGACTGGAAGTTGGTCATTGAGGGAGCTTGACATTGTACCTGAGATGGTGTATTTGTTAGGGTCTAATACTAGGATGCAGTGTATTCGGGAATTTGATGTCTTGCTGTAATATGCAGGGCTGTTAATTAGTTGTGTGAAACTGTACAATTTCATGCTGGATGTAGGGGACCGAGAGATTATGTCCAACCAATGAATGTTCACATCACCTAGTGGTATCTTTTTCTTGTGGAATTGTTATGGATATCCAATGTAGAATATCTGCCAGTGTAGCTGTGTTGTTGCCAGGAGGGATGCAAAGAACAGCAATAAACATTTGTTTCTATTTGTTTATTTTCAGGAAAGCAATAAGAAGCTCTGCTTAATTTATATGGGCAATATTAAAGCAACACTACCACATTTCCTCTTTATTTTGTCATCATGGATGGCATTATAATCAAGAGGTGTAATTTTGGAGTCATTCATGCTGGGTTTAAACCAAGTTTCAGTTATAGCGAGAATATCAGGTTTGTGTTGGGAAATCCAGGTATGTAGTTCAATAGTTTTATTTCTTAACTCCCTTGCTTCATAGAAAATATTTCCTTCCTATCTTCTTTCTACCAGCTTTCAAACTTCACCACCAATAAATATCAAACAGCCCTACAACTTCTTACAACGTTCCTAAATCCTATGGCCTCACTACTTGCCATCAGTAAAATGCAGATCCCTTAACTTAATCTTGCTACTCCTCAGTTTATCCTCTATTCTTACCAACATATAATGCCAGCAACCAGTGTAAAAAAACAAAAAAAAAACAAATAAAAACCAACAATGGTAGCAACAGAGGAACAAACAAACTGATTTAGCGTAAACAATTTATTCAACACTTTCGTTAATCAGACTTCATCAGAAATACAAATACTTCTTTCCCTTCACATCTTTAAATACTTAAAACCAATCCCTCATTAAGCTTTAATTACTTATTTAAATAATAAAACAATATAATAATCATAGTGTGTGCTCATGTTAAAAACGTACATTACCCACACTTAAATTACAATCATCATCTTCTTTCGGCTGTTCCCGTTAGGGGTCACCACAGCGGATCATCTGTTTCCATTTCTTCCTGTCCTCTGCATCATGCTCTTTCACACCAACCACCTGCATGTCCTCTCTCACCACATCCATAAACCTTATCTTAGGCCTTCCTCTTTTCCTCTTACCTGGCAGCTCCATCCTTAGCATCCTTTTCCCAATATACCCAGCATCCCTCCACAGCACATGTCCAAACCAACGCAATCTCGCCTCTCTTGCTTTGTCTCCAAACTGTCCAACCTGAGCTGACCCTCTAATATACTGATTCCTAATCCTGTCCATCCTACTCACACCCAGTGCAAATCTTAACATCTTTAACTCTGCCACATCCAGCTCTGACTCCTGCCTTTTCGTCAATGCTACCGTCTCCAACCCATATAACATAGCTGGTCTCACTACCCTCTTGTAGACCTTCCCTTTCACTCTTACTGGTACTTGTCTGTCACAAATCACTCCTGACACTCTTCTCCACCCATTCCACCCTGCCTTACACACCCTTAAATTACAATATTGATATTAAATAACCGGTTTTCTGTTAGACAAAAAAAATTTTATATTTACCATCCCCCGGATTATCATTCAAGCCTGGAGGTCTGTCTGCCCCAGCTTTAACTGGCATAGTATCTATTTTCTTTCTACTTTATTTTTAAGGTTCCCACCTCTCAAATCCTATTTCACATGTTCTAACACAGAAAAAGTACATTTTGTATATAAACTACAAGTAACAGAGTGTCTGTAAAGGCTTTATTTTCGTCTTTAGTTTTAATAGCATAATAATGTTCTTCTGAGTCTCTCCTTTGACCCTTTCATTAAACAAGCACATCAAGTAGAACACACTACCTTAAACCACAACCTCACTGACCAGTTTTTTGGTTTGGAAAAAGGCCTTAAAAATACTGTGCTATGATGGTTGAAAATAAATATTTTGAGCACTGCATTTCTTGTAAGATAGTCCCTAAGGACTTTTTTTTAAAGCTCCCAATGAAGTCCATAAAGATGATCCTTTTTTTCAGGAGCTTACTACATTTTTTAGTAATGCAGGTATGGATTTTTTGAAGCTCTTAATCAAACGTAACAGTAAGAACATTGAAGCATTAAAGTGTGATTTAGAAGTTATTGATAAAAATATTAAAGAACAACTAAAGGGTCATTTAGAGTACAATAATGACTATAATAAAGTATGCCTGAGTTACCCAACACAAGCCTGATAGTCTCTCGATAACTGAACTTGGTTTAAACCCAGTATAAAAGACGGAAATTACACCCACTGGCCATAATATCATCTGTAGTGACAGTACAAAGAGGAAAGGTCATGGTATTGCTTTAATATTCCCTAAAACTACCACACTTTCCCTACAACAAACCGATGCCAAGATTCAATGCAGCACTGCTTCTTTTTGACTTTCCTGAAAATAAGCAAATATAAACAAATGTATATTGCTGTCCCTTACATCCCCCTCCTGACAACAATACAACCACACTGGAAGATATCCTACACTGGATATCCATAGCAATTCCACAAGAAAATATACTACTAGGTGATGTCAATATCAATTGGTTGAATATAGCCTCTAACTCCCCTATATCCAGCGTGAACTTATACAGTTTCATACAATTAATTAATAGCCCCACACATCATAACAAGACATCCAACTCCTTATTAGACTAGATCCTAGTATCAAACCCTAGTAAATTCACCAGCACAGGTACAAGGTTATCATAAGTCTATACAACCAGACATCTCACATGTCCACCTAAACAGCATGTTTATAAAACAATGCACAACCTGTCCAAGTTTAACCCAGAAATATTTATTACCACCCTATCATCTGTTAACCGTTAAAACCTAAAACCCTCCCCTTAGATGATGCTGTGAATGAATTCAATACAACTTTGTTAAATATCCTAAATAGCCTTGAACCTTCTAGAAGGAAGTAGCTAAAACATAATGCATTTTGACTATCCAAAAAGTGCAGAATTCTAATGTATAATAGAGAAAATGACTGGAAAAAAAGGGAAAAGTATAAATCACAATATCTCAAAGACTTCAGAATGCTCTGCAACCATGCTAAAAAGCAAATAAATGAAGGCAAAAAGCTATAATATAGAACATTCAGAACAACAGTAGTCACAACCCCAAAACTTCTGGTCAAACATTAAAGAAATCTTTCATCCCATGCAAAAATTCAAGCCTAATCCATTTCTGAATAATTCATCACTTGAAACTGCAATTGAATTCAACTCTTATTTCATAGACAGTATAGCATCCCTAGCCAAGGATTCCCCAACATCTAATCCCAGCCCTACCTAACAGCCACATATTATCACATCCACTTTCACCTTCAAACGTATGCCCATATCGTATATAAAATTATTCTTAAAAATTCAAACTGTGCTCTACTTCAGTTGATGATCTTCGACCTTAAATAGCAGCCAGTAGCATTGCTTCTCCTGTCTTAATCCTTATAAATAGGTCGGACATAGACTCTCACATTCCCTCCCTCTCTGGAAAAAAAATCACACATTATCCCTCTACACAAAGGTGGAAATTTAACCAATATCACAAATTTTAGACCTATAGCAACCTTATCCCTTCTGTCCAAAATACTTGAAAAATATATTCATAAACAATTGCTAAACAATCTTCTGCAGGAAGAACTCCTATCCAGCACACAACACCACTTCCATCCCTTATTTAGTACTAACACTGCATGTCTAACCTTTGTAGAGACTATAAATAAAGCTAGAGATAATGGCAAACTAGTCTCCTCTTTATTTCTAGACTTGTCTAAAGCCTTCACAACAAACTTCTAAGTCAAATCTCCTCACTAGGTATATCTCAGCCCACCCTAATATGGTTCAGAAGCTATCTGTCCAATAGGTATCAGTCAGGAAAATGTCACTCCACCCTTTCTCCATTCCTCCCAATCACTACTGGTGTACCACAAAACTCTATCCTTGGTCCCCTCGTCTTTAATATTCTCACTAATACCCTCCACACATCCACACAACAGACGCTCCTAATACAGTACACAGATGACGCCACACTCATTTGCACATCAGACAACATGGCACACCTCAAAAAATTACTCAGGAAGTTATAATAGCCACTGAAACATGACTTTATAACTCATAACTCATGCTCAACCGCCACCACCAACACCAATACTTTTTTTCCCAAATCTCATACTGTCACGAAAAAAATAAAATTTAAAATCATCTGTCTTAATAATACAGCTCACTTGTCATAGCAAATTATTAGGGATGACAGAGGATAATAATCTTAAATTTGAATGGCATATAGAAAATTGCATTAAAGAAATCACCAAAAACTAGGGATGCTTTATAGAGCCAAACACCTTCACAACAACACAACAAAAACTACACTTGTCACTACTTACTTCCTCCCCACACTTCTTTATGGTACTCCCATCCTTACTAACCTACAGGCATCACAAAAAGTTAGACCTGAACAATGCTACTATTAAGTGGCTTCATTTGCAACAAATACCCTTTTCAGAACCCACTACTGTATTTCACTAAAAAGAATACATTGGTTAGAACTACCCCATTGACTAACATGTACACAGCTTCTTAACACCGATAACATTATCTAGCATCAGTCTGCTTGTCTGGCACTAAATACCACTCTACACAACTATTTTCCTACTCAGTCATTATAATCCAATAACAAAAAAACTCTCTCTGTCCACAAACCTATCCAATCTGCTGGGCTTTGGAATGAAAGTGATGTATAATGTTTATATGCAGGACCATGTTAACATGGTTTGTTTTCTTTTATATAAATGTATGTCTGCTTATGTCTTAAGTGATAATTCAATAAAGGTGGGCATGGTGGTATTCATACCATCCTGCTATGACTTGGAACTCCTTACCTATATCCATCAGGTCTATACCCTCCCTACAGTTCATTAAAACCACTCTGAAAGACTTCCTAGCAAAAATCTGGCTCTTTTCTTGCTCAGTCCCAAATATAAGGTAGTACATTTTCTTACTTTACACCACCTTACCCCTCCTTCCTCACTAACTTCCTAACTTCAATAAGTTTTTCTCCCCTTACTCTCTATTTAAATATACCATAAGCCTATGTTTTTCTCTCACTTCATATTGCAGTTCCTGCTTGTATTATACTAACTTACTTTTAATTTCTCTTAACTGGCTACATTTTTTCTAAATATTAAATCATTGTCATGTAAGTTGCATCGATTTTTAACCAATGTTGGCATATTATGTCTAACTTGGTAAAATTATTTTAACTGTATATATTTTGTATTATTTTCAAAGATTGTAAAATTATTGTTCTTCAGATGTTTCTACAATACTTTGGAGCTTTCCTTCCCTGGCTGAAAATGGGCACCTACCCAGTCAGACTTTCCTGGTAATAAAATGTCAGTAAACAGATGAATAAAATAAAAACTCTTAATTAAGATTCTCTCGAGTAGGGTCACAGATCTGGTATTCCCCACCCCTGTTGTCTTAGTGAATGTGACTCAGGACACTCTTGTCTTGGATTGTTCCCATACAACAATCCATTATCATACGTTTTAGGTACCTTAAAAGGAGGTGCTGGGATCCAGTAGAGCCCCTTGAAAACTGTATAAAGCTAAGAGCAGAATAAGCAACTGCAACACTTGTATTTTATGATCTAATTCCATATCTGCCAGTTTCCATTTTTCATCCATTCTGCCGCAGTCTTTTTTTTACTTTTGTATAAGTAAGTGTTGCTGTGGTTTTGGCTAAAATAGGGGCTGTTGGCACTCCCAGGTATATTACTCAATTTGTTTGGAACATCTGTAGGCATTTCTCAAATATATTGTGTTATGGCAGATAATTTTGTGTTACTGCCTGAGTCTTACCCACATTCACCCGATAGCCCATTAATTGACCAAATGCCTGTCATATCTGAGCTAGCCTCTCCACATGTTCTTTGGGGTTGTTCAGATATACCAATAGGCAGTCTGTATGTATTGCCAACCTAGTGGAGAAACTCTATCCTGCATCCATCTACAACTGACTACCTGATTTCAGTTGCTAGGGGTTCTTAGTATAAAGTAAACAACAGTACGAATAATGGGAATCCCTGTCAAGTGCCTCACTTTCTGGTGAAGTTGACTGTCAATTCTGGATTTAATATTATGCACACATTTGATCCATGAGATCCCAAACTCCTATAATACCCTAAACAGTTATTGCCATTCCACACTGTTGAACATATTCTTAGAGTCTAAATTGAATATCATCATTTCTTGCTTAGCTTGTCTGGCATGTTGAATAGCCAAGAGGATTGTCATTATTTTATTTATTTATTTATTTTATTTTACATTTGTTGACCGGGCTAGTCCAACTGGATTTATGTCCATTTTCAGTGGAGGCCCGGGGAGAAAAGCTCCAGAGGTACAAAAAAACTTAGAAATACAAATTTTACAAATACAAATTTTACAAATACAAATAATACATAGTACAAGTGTGTTATGCAAACGGAAGAATGAAATGTAATCATATATATTATAGGTCTTAATGAACTAAATAAGCTAACTTAGAAAAAAAGGCCTGAGGAGAAAAGCTCCAGGGCTAAAACAATTTTACAATTACACATATTGCATAGAACTAATGTGTTATATAATCACTTATATTATAGTTCGTGTCTAACTGGAAAAGGGTAAATTAGAAAGAGATTAAGTTAGAGGTTAACTCTTAGCAATACAAAAGGAAGGTCAGAAATGTTAAAATGAATAATGTAATATTTACAGAGATAAGGGAAATTTTGTTAGTTGGAGAGTTGAGGTAGATGCAAGGGTAAAAGTGGTTAAGGAAGGTTAATGATAGAGTAAGGTGCAAACAGGTTAGTCTGGGTTGGTACAAGAGCAAAGCCAGAATTTATTAAAGTGTCTTAATAGTTGTTTCTTAAAGAGTGGAAGAGTGGACAAAGAAGAGATATCCGATGGAAGATTGTTCCATATTTTACCTACTGAGTTAGAGAAAAGGGAGTTGCCCGCAGAATTATTAGTTTTGGTAATATTAACAAGTAGTTTATCAGAGGAACGTAGTTGTTTCAGGTTTATGTAGGGAGTCAAGAGGGTATAAAGAGCTGGTGTTTTAGAAGGTTGGTATAGGATTTTGTGTGCTATTAAAAGTTGTTGAAAAATGAGCTTGTTAGGGAGTTCCAGCCAGTGTAGTTGTTTTAGGTTTAGACAGTGGTGGGTTCTGAATTGGGATGAGGTGGCAAATCTGGCAATATTATGATAAGATGTAGTAAGTTTCTTAAGGTTACTTTTAGATAGATTAGTATAAATGGGGGAGGCATACAGAAGGGTATAGATTAGGTGTGTTTGGGCTAAGGTTGTCCTAGCTTCAGGTGTGAGGAAGGGCTTTATTCTGTACAGGGATCCTATTTTCTTATTAACTGCTTTTATAGTACTGTTGATTTGAGTATCATAGTTAAGATTGTTATCAATAATAACACCGAGAAGTTTAGTTGTGGAATCAGGGGAGATAATTGTGTTGTCAGTTGCTGTAATACAGAAGTTTAATAAAGTTGATTTACGTGTAGGTGAAAAGAGTAATAATTTAGTTTTCTTAGGGTTAAGGAGTAGGCAGCGATTGGAGAACCACTGTTCAACAGTTGAGAAGGCTGTTTGAGTTTGAGTCTGGAGTTCAGTTTGAGAAGAAGCAGTGCAAATAATGGTGGAGTCATCTGCATATTGTATGCAGGTGGTGTTGGGTATAGATGATTGGAGGTCGTTGATAAAGATGGAAAATAGGAGTGGGCCTAGTATAGACCCTTGTGGTACTCATAGAGAAATAGGGAGGAGAGCAGATAGTGAGTTTTTCCAGAGAACGGCTTGCTGCCGGTTGTCTAGATAGGAAGAAAACCAGGTTATGGAAGAGGGATCCAGGGCCAGAGATTTTAGTGTGTGCAGAAGAAGAGAATGATTCACCATATCAAAGGCTTTTGATAGGTCTAAGAAAAGAGAAGATGTAAGTTTGTTGTTGTTGCGGTTGAAGTTTATGGTATTGGTAAAGGAGAGTAAAGCTGTAGTGGTACTGTGGGCAGGTCTGAAACCATGTTGAGTGTCAGCTAGAAGGTTGTTATGGAGGAGATGGCTGAGTAGTTGTTTATGTATACATTTCTCCATGATTTTGGCTAAGGGGGATAGAAGTGCTATGGGACGATAGTTGGAGAAGTCATAAGATTTGCCTCCTTTATGTAGGGGTATTATATGAGATATCTTCCACACTGTTGGAAAAATACCTTCTTTTATTGATCTGTTTATCAAGATAGAGACAGGGTAAGCAATGGATTTTGCTGCTAGTTGCAAGAATTCAGCAGGAAGCTTGTCTGCTGAAGGGGTAGTAGGTTTTAGTTTTTGGAGAAGAGATTGTATAAAGGAGGTAGATACAGGTTGTAGGTTAAAGGGAGGGATAGTGTTTATTAAGGTATATGGAGGTAGTTGAGAAGTATCTGGAGATAGTTGGTTGGCTAGAGTTTGTATAGAATTGGTGAAGAAGGAATTAAAGTTATTGGCTGTTAGTGTGGGGTTATCTGGGTCGGAATCCTGTGGGTTGGGGGTAGTTATTTTGCCTGGGGTCAGCAGATTATTAATACATGACCAGAATGTTTTTGGTTCATTTTTTGTAGTATTTTGAAGTTGAACGTAGTATTTCTTTTTGTCTGATAGGATTGCTTTTTTAGTACTGTTTCTTAGTTCTCTAAAGTTTTGGTGGTCAGTTGGACTTTTGGAGGTACGCCATTTATGCCAAGATTTGTTTCTTAGGGCTATTTTATGCTTAGTATTTGTGGTTAGCCAGGGAGCAGTTTTAGTTTTGGTTCTAATGGTGCGACTTGGGGCATGCTGGTTAAGTATAGCTAGGAATGTAGAATTGAAGTGGTCTACTGCTTTGTTGATTGGAAGATATTTTAGTGGGGCCCAATGACATTGTGAAAGTTCAGCTTGGAAGTGATCAGGGTTAAATTGCTTTTTTGAGTGTAGAGTTTGGAAAGTGGTGGGTAGGGTTAGGTTGGTTTTGCATCTAATGATATAGGTTAGTGCGTGGTCACTAAGGTCATCAGGAAGGATATGTGATTGGTAGGTTTGCAAGGGGGTATTTGTAAGTATCCAGTCTAGGGTGGTATACGTATTGTTTGCTTTATTAATTCTAGTGGGACCATCGATAAGTTGTTTGAAGCCATAGAGGTTAATGTGGGAAGAAGGGTTGTCATTGTTACAGGAATTCCAATCTATGTTGAAGTCCCCTAGGACTAGTGTTTCTTGTGGGAGTTTGATAGAAAGTTGGTAAAGTATATCTTCAAGGGTATTGATGTTATTTCCAGGGGGGAGATAAGTACAAATGATGTTTATTGCTTTAGTGTTATTGATTTGTATTTTGGAGCTAATAACTTCTGCATTTGTGTTTTGGGTAAGAGTTAGGTCTAGAGGATTAAGTTTAATTTTTGCTTTGTACAGAATGGCTACCCCACCTCCTTTCTTGGTAGTGCAATCAAGTCTAATCATGTTATAACCGGGTGGGGTAATTTTGATGTCTTTAATGCAAGGTTTTAACCAAGTTTCTGATAGGCATAAAATGTCAAACTGTTGAGTTTCAAGGAGGGCATGGAGTTGACTGATTTTGTTGCAGATACTACGTATATTAAGATGGGCTATGGAAAGGGAATTTGAAGGGTTAGAGCACAAGAGAGATAATGGTTTAGTTTGGTTTTGTTTGATGTTGGTTGTAGTGAGATGTGGGCCAGGATTGGGGTGAATATCACCATCTTGTAGTAAGTGGAAAAGAGTAAGAAATATATGTTGTTTAAGATTATAGTGAGAAAGATATGTTTTTTTGGTTAGACTCTTTAGAAATTTGCAATGTACTAGCCTGTGGTATTTGGCTAGAAGGTATATGGACTGAGAGGGTGAGAGTATATTGGATGCAGATAAAGGTATTGCATGTGTAGAGGTGCTTTTAGAGGGCAGTGAAGGAGAGATATTCTTGGAGAATTCATAAGAAGTTATGATATAAGTAGATATAAGAGATGATAATAATAGTATGGAGATAAGTAATCTCAGTAAAGGATGGATGGATAATATGGGCATTGTGAACTAGGTGGTTGTTTGTAGTGGTGTAGGATATAGTGTGATGAGGTAATGTTAGATGATAGTAATTAGATAGGGTGTGGCTGGAGGTAGGGATGTAATGAGATAGGTATAGTGTTTAAGAAAGGGGAGGGTGGGTAGGTATGAGAGTGATAACTGTGATGTATTTAGGGAGTAGTGTGGAGCTGTGATTGGAGAGGAGGTAAATAGGGGTGTGGCAATATTCCAGATAAATGTAGGACCCCTGGGGGTGGGTGGGAATTGGGGGTAGGGAGGGGAGCGGAGTGAGCCCGCAGGGCGAACGGAGCGGGAAGAGCCAAAGGAGAAGAGGACCAGGAGAAAAGAAAAAACTATCAGTAAGTACACAGAATGAAGATAAGTAAGGCAAAGGGATATAAGTAACTTTGTTGTCAAGAGGTAGGAGCGAGTAGAAGCTCAGAGCTACAGAGAAGGGTAGAAAGAGGTAGTGGAGCAGAAAGGGGCAAACAGTAAGATAGGGTGAGAAAAAGAGAGGTTGCTAGGTATGAGCAGTTTACAAAAAGAAAAGAAAAGACAGTCCCTAGTAGATGTGGGCCACTTAATAGCCACAGCAGGTACTTCTATCAATGCTGTATACAGGGCCTGAGGGTTCAAGCATGAGACAAGCTGCTACGGATATTACAGGGAATGTGTGGTAAGTAGATAGAGAGGAGGGGAGGGGAGGTTTGGATTGCAGGCTGCTGGCTGAGCTGACTTTGGAGTATACAATTTCACTGGGAAAGAGGCATACAAATATGTATTTAAATCCAGCAGAAGTTCTAGGACATACTTCCTTATGTCTTTCCAGGTGAAGGCTTCCTTTAGTGGGATAGCTTTATTCCTTCAATTAGGAGAGGAGACAGCAGTTAGGGATAAGATGCAAGATCCAAGACCAGCAGGTGGTCAAGGGGTTGTATGGTTCCTTATGTCTTTCCAGGTGAAGGCTTCCTTTAGTGGGATAGCTTTATTCCTTCAATTAGGAGAGGAGACAGCAGTTAGGGATAAGATGCAAGATCCAAGACCAGCAGGTGGTCAAGGGGTTGTATGGTTCCTTATGTCTTTCCAGGTGAAGGCTTCCTTTAGTGGGATAGCTTTATTCCTTCAATTAGGAGAGGAGACAGCAGTTAGGGATAAGATGCAAGATCCAAGACCAGCAGGTGGTCAAGGGGTTGTATGGTTAAGTCTGCTGTCCATAGTTACATCTCGTACTTCCACCACTGACCCGCCACCACTACTAGTAACAATTAAGACCTGTATTCCAAACAGTGCAGATGTATCTCCACGACACGTGAATACAGTTCTGTAAATGAGAAGACTAGCTCAAATGCAGCATGAGTGTTGCCTCCCAAGAAGCAGTTATTGATATAAACATCTTATAGTTTTGATTTTAAACAAATATTGGCTTGTGCAAACTAATCAATAGTCTATCTTTACCAGTCTTTGGGACCACTGAGATCAATGATAATTTCCATGGGGGGCTTCCTAGTTTCATCACAGCATTCAAAAGATAAATGTTTCTGTTTAATTACATCTCCCCCCTGACATGTTTATCTCTAGGGGAATACCATATGGCCTGGGAGACGTTCCCCTCACTGTTTTATTCAGCTTATCTAACAACTCCACAAGAGGTAGAGGTTTCATTAATGCTTGTGCCTGCTCATCTGATAACTTTGGATTGTTTAAATTTTTTAAAGAATTTATGCAATGTATCTGGAAAATGATTATTACCATTTGTTCTGAGTAGAACCCTGATAACATTTTTTAAAAACACAGCAAAGTATTGTGTGGGCCCTATATTATCACACTTATCTCTGTACCATTTATTTTGTGCACCCACCTTTCTATTTTTTCTTGTCTTAATCTAATGGCTATATTCTGCTGCAACTTCCAACTTTAGGGAATTACACAGAAAATACTTTTGAAACACTTTTTATTTAAATTCACAATTCTTTCCTAAAATCTTATCAATTTCTAACTGAGCCTCTTTCAACTCTTTCCTACAAGCCTGTTATTCCCCTGGCTTCTTGATTTTGTAAATTCTTGAGCCACTCTTTCCATGTACCCACGTCATACCTGTCAACTGTCCAGACTTTTGCAGAATGTCCAGATTTTTTCCCATATTTTGGTCTGTTCTTCATAAAATTTGTCTTTTTTTTCTGGCAAATCACCCAGGACTGACGTCACTAATAATGGCACACATTTGAGTTTCAGCTGCATTTCATTCATCAAATGTATGCTGACACAAATCTTATCATTCTACCGACTTTCTAAGTTTATAAGACCAACATTTAAAATCTGTCCTTATTTTTGTGCCTCTGTGTCCCATTATTTTTGGCTTTGTCTAGATTTCTTATCCTAAGTGATTGAAAGGTATGACCCAGGGCAAAAATATCACTAACACTTGTACCCCTAGCATACTGTTGTAGAAATTCTTTTCTTTCAGCCTTGATTCTGTCACACTGACCTACTAAAGCCTCTTCCAAAGTGCTCTCTCTTTCAAATGTTTATTTTACTTCTCCCTTGGTGTAAGATAAAACAGATGATTTATCAGGAAATAGCCAGTGTTGAATCATCTTCCTGCTGTCTGCATGAATGTCCACCGTTAAACTCGTGATCAGAAGACACAATATGCGAAGCATCCTTACCCACCACTCTGTGCCTGTCTTCCTTAGTCACACAAATCCTATTGATACATACATTTCTGTGTACATGAATGGAATGAATAGGGCTATGAATAGTATGTAAATCCCTAGTACCCTAAAGTTTCTGACATACATGCGTGCATCCACTAACCCATGCAATTTAGTATATACAGCAAAATATTTTGCAGTGCTGGAAAGTTGATGGCTTCTGCCCCCTCCCTCCACCTGTACATCTTGATATTATGTTATTAAATTAAAATCACCTGTCCACACCATTAACCCCTCATGAAAAATAATTATTGTTTTCCACATCTGGGTTAACTCCTCCAGTATGAACTCCAGGAGCCTTTAGGAACATACTGATATAGCTAGTTGTAAGTTCAAGACTCCCTTCACTGGCATATAGCTCCTTTTGTCATCTATCATGGTATGTCTCATCTGAAATTTTAAATGTTTACTAATCAGGAGGACCATTCCACTCATTTTCTTTAATGGAAACTAGCAAAATACCACAGTACTGAATCCATATTTTAGTAACTGCTTATGTTTAGCCTGGAACACATATGTGTCTTGAAGAATTGCAATATATGGGGTATTTTTTATTAACCAGCGCATCACTTTCTCCCTCTTTATTGGGCTACATAATCCATTTATATTTCATGAAGTTACTCCTACAATGTGTGTCTGTGAACTCAGCTTCCCTTTGTGCAGTCCTTATCTTACATTGCTTGGGCCTTCAGTAATGCACCACCATCCTGTTAATTAACAAATGAATGTCCCCTCCATATATCAAAGTACATTCACTGACTGTCTGCCATATTATCTTACTTTTACTTTTACATTTTACATTGGTAATCACCAATAACTTTACAACATACAACACAATACATCTGTGAGAAGTTTGCAGTTTCTTATGACATCTAAACAAATGTTGTAATAAACTTGAGTTAAACTATTTACATCACTGAGCGTGTCAAATCCCATGGTATGTTGATCCCCATACAAATGGTGGTCAAGGCTCCTTTCCTTATCATTTAAAAAAGCCCACAGTAGTCCAGCTATCTTTAAGTTGTACTGCATTAGCAGAGTGTGTAAACCCTTTCCCACAATCACAATGATTAATTACCTTTCTTGATTTTGCTCATTCATTATCCACTTTGTGGGTATATCTTTACAGAACTCATATTCTTGTTATAAAACAGTGATATTGCTGTTAAATTATAATATCACATCCTTAATTCACAAGGCTCCTGAATTGTCAATAAAACAATGTCAGTGCTAACATTATATAATCTCACATTCTCAATACTTAATATTTGCTAAAAGTCATTGTATACACTGTTCACCTCTGCCTTCCCCGATCCTGTCTGTTCCATCTCATTTTTTCTCGGCTATCAGGGCATGCTTTTTATCTCTCACCAAGTTCAGTTTGAATAGCGGGAATGGATTTGGTGATTTCTCTGAAATTTTGTTCTGTGCGTCTGCCTCTGCACCTGCAAAACCGTTCCATTGGTTCCATCCATCCCATTATGACCCTGTGCACCTATTTCAAATCAGTGAAATGTCTTAGCACCTGTAGGAATCAATACTTTATAAAAAAGCTCAGTATAAAGCCTTGAACTGACATTTAATGGTAACTATCTAAAATGTTGGGATCCAGTAGAGCAAGTCCAGAAACACAGAGACTGAATGGCTGTGAAAGTGGACTTACATATACTACATCTGAGATGGCCATTTCTTGGACTATTCCTTTTTCTCCAAGGTATGCTGATTCAGTGATGGTATATGTAAGTTTGGGGGGCTTGCCTCCCACATTGGGGAGTAAGAAGTTTAAAAGAGAAGAGATCTTTAAGATTCACTCTTATCCACAATTTTGGTTGTTTTTTGGCATCTGGGCACTCAGCACTTCAATTGCCAACATTTCAGTAGGTAGTCAATTTAACTCTACATAGTTTCAGTGCAAGGATAAATTTATTCTTCTTCCTGCATGTTTTGCACTGAATTCATTCTTGACATATACTTTCTCATCCCCACAGTGCAGCCTCTTCCCTGGCTGCCAAAGTTTTAGCAATACTCTCTGCTTCATCTCTAACATGGCTTCTCTTACTGTTTTTTCCCTGCCCTAGAAAGAAAAGGTGATGAGCATGCTCAATAACAAGCTTCTTTGTTGAGAAACCTGGCCACTCCTCTAGCTGTTGCTGGGCAAATCCCACCAGCTCTGTACCCTCTCTCCTTTCTTGTAGACCAGCAAAATGAAGGTTTTTATTCATGCCTTGTCTTCAGCCTCTGCTATTTTTAATTCTATTTGCTCCAAACATATTTAAATATTGATGATATGCATGTGGGTCTGCAGTTCTGTTAATAAGTCTGAGTGTTGCAAGAGGGTCTGTTCAGTTTCCCCAAATCATTTCTCATACTATTTAACAAAACCTTCCAGCTTCAATTCTATGTTGGATAACTTCTGTAGTATTAACTGGTGGGGGCATCCTGACCGAGATGCCTTATGCCATCACTTGCAGTCATTGTTCCAGCTTCCATACTTGCTGGAGAGGTTTAGGCATTGATGCTATTGTTAAAATGGCTCTGGCTCTGTTCCTTTTCATGTGGCTTTCTCTATGCAAACTTCCCAGTGGTTTTCGTACATGACATTCACTTTTCTTCAGCTATTATCACCGTCCTCATACTCTCTAAATATTCACATTCAAGTTATATCTAAAAACCTTGTCTCAAAATTCCTGCATTCACTGGTTTGCTGTCTCTTCAAGCAGAAGAGGGACGGATTAACTGCATCCGTCTCACCACCATTACTGGATGTCCAAGTTTTGTGATATGTTTATACATATACATACCAAAAGTGCCATTATATTCAATAATGGGGTCTAATGAAATAAAAGTAATGGTGGAATTAAAGACTTTATTCGATATAGAGGCGCTGCCTTTGGAAATTAGATGCCTAACTACTCTGGAGATAATGACAACCTTCTGCTTTTCAAGCAACTTAGGAATAAAGCCAAATCCCAGATAAAAGCCGACAAAAAAGCCTACTACATTACTGCACAGCAAAGAAACAAAAACAACCTCAAAAAATTCTGGGCCACTATAAACAAACTCCTGCAACCTGGTAGTATGTCTTCCCCCAATCCTACCACACCCCCATCAAATGATAAGATTGCTACACAATTCAATTCCTTTTTCATAAACACAATTCACTCACTTATTGACTATGGCCAAAACATCACTACTACAATCCCCATAGCCAACAATGAGGGTGTAAACTCCTTCTCCTTTAACCCCGTCCCAACCCATACCATAAAAAAAACTACTCAAGCCCACCAGCCTACCGCTGACAACCTCCCTTCAGAATTCCTCAAAGCTGCCTCCGAAGTCATAGCCTACCCCATTTCTATCCTCATCAACCACTCTGTCTCTGAGAACCATGTCCCACTAATCTGGAAAGTCTCCTATATCACCCCACTGCATAAAGGTGGCAACTCTACCAAGCTTACTAATTACAGGCCCATTGTCATTCTTTCACCTCTCTCCAAAATACTAGAAAAGTGTATTCACTCCCAGCTTCTAAACTACCTTCTCTCCAATAACCTTCTATCAAACACACAAAATGGTTTTCACCCCATCCACAGCACCATAACCACCCTCCTCAGTTTTAATACCACAATAAATTAACACAGAAATCAGAATAAATATTTCTCATCCATCTTTCTAGATCTCTCAAAGGCATTGAACACAGTTTCACACCAAACACTGCTGTCAGAACTGGCCACATTACATCTCAGTCATTCTTCCCTAGCTGGGTTCCACGGCTATCTAACCAAACGCCAGCAGGCTGTTAGATGGCAACAGGAGCTTTCATCTTTGCTCCCTGTTAACATAGGAGTTCCATAAGGCTCCATATTAGGCGGCCTACTTTTTACCATCTTCACAAATCAACTCCATAAATCCACATCTCTCACCTCAGTCATCCAATATGCAGATGACTCTACCCTGATATGCTCCGCACCTCTCTAACACAACTACAGGCTATAACACAACAATCCTTCCTAGAAGTAGACTCCTGGCTAACTAACACTAACCTCATACTGAACCCAAACAAGACCAAACTCATGCGTTTTCTCCCCATCAAAACACCCAATCCCTCAGCCTCTTTTCAAATCTACTCCTCCAACAACAGAATCATAAACACCAGCTCACATACCAAATGACTAGGTGTCACAATTGATAGCAAATTAAAATTCGACCTACACCTCTCTCAAACCATTAAATAAACAAACATCAAACTAGGCTTGCTTTACCGAATTAATCCTTTCCTAACTAGCCAATCTAGACTAAGCATCGCCAGGACTCATCTCTTATCTACTGTTCTCTAAGCTTCTCCCATCTTTACAAACCTTAACAAAACTGACCTTACCAAACTTGAATCAGCCTACAATAAAATAGCCAAGTTCTCCACTAGCTCCCCATATAGGTCCCACCACTGCTCTGCCCTACAACAAATAAATTGGCTAGAATTCCCACAACAACTAACCTATACCCAACTTGTCTTTACACATCAACTAATATACCAGCCAAACAGAACCCCAGCCCTACAACAATTACTCCAACCATATGCCAACACTTGGTAACTCTGATCCTCACACAATACACTCCTACAAGTATCCAAAAGCAACAACAAAGCCTGGGACGCCCTCTGCTCCCACCACATTTCTAAACTTTGGAACTCAATCGCCCAACACATCCTAAATGCTACCAACCTACACCAATTCAAAACTCTGCTCAAAGACCACCTCACTAACAACTGGCTCTGCTCCTGCACCAAGCCAGGCTAATACCACATAAGCCCACATCAAATTTCATTCCCTAAATTTTATAGTCTGCACATATACCCCACTCCCGCTTAACAACCCCTATCAGCTACCTACAATAAGAGTGTAATTTGATAATTCCTTTTCTTTTGTAAGGGTATACATATGTACACATATTAAGGTATACTCAAATGATCAACTGAAGATGGACCCCTGCCCTCAAAAAAATATATAGATATATATGACTTTAATATATTGCAATAACTTTCTCCTTTTCACTAAAGTGTCTATTGTATATTGTACTTTCTTTGTTGTTTCTAAATATTTCTGTTAAATTCTATGTAAAACCGACACTATACCTGTCAATATTGTTCTTCTTTTATTGGAGCTTTTCTGCCCGGGCCTCTGCTGAAAATGGGCTTACACCCAGATGGACTATCCTGGTCAACAAATGTAAAATAAAATAAATAAATAAATATAATGGGCAAAGGCAAAATCATAGCTAAGATGTGGCATAAAGGGTAACTCTCTGTGGTGAAAAATACTAGGGGTGTGATCAGGAGATGCCAATCCAAGTAGGGCAGTAGCAGCAGTCATTTCTATACCAACATTTCTAAATATTGGTATGGAAATGAATTAGTGAAACTTTTGTGTAAAAATTATAGCAATCTGCTTGCTACAAGTATAACAAGTGGTATGCAAAATTTTTTAATAAAGATAATTCCTTTTTTTCTTTTTTACTGAAAAGAAAGGAGAGGGAGGAAGTATCTGGCTTGCTGGCTTACCAAATTACTAGCCAAACTGGCTAACAAACTTTTTTTTAGAGTTAAGAAGCGCACACAGAAAGGGATATGGATTGCTAGCTTGCTGTAGAGGTGAACAGTAATAGACAGAATGGGGATTTTTTTTTTTTTTGCATTTAAACTCTAAGAGTAGAGGGGGTGACAGAATGGGGGAATGGCACCAATTGCTAAATGAGTCATTTATGGCTCTGGTCTCAATAAGAGTGTCTAGATCTCTTACAACAATGTCTTATTTGAGGGGGGTCACCTATATGGTATGGGAAAATGCTTATTTTCCAAAATTAACTACACTACATTTTTCACGTTTAATTTCAGACCATTGGACCATTGTCCTTGCAGCTATTGTTAACATGGTCTTATCCATGTTGGAGCAATTGTAAGTCAGTGGAAGACTGAATAGCAACTCCCAATTTATATTTGTCTGCAAACTTAGATAAAAACAGGCCATGAATATTAGCCTAAAAGTCTGAAAAACAGAGGCCAAATAGGAGACAGCCCAACACAGAATCTTGTGTTATACCACTGGTCACTTTTTTGCTTTCAGATTGGCACCTGTGACTCTAACCACATTGTTCTATCAGACAATCACTTTGCTATCCACCATATAACATAAGGATTTATATTCAGACTTACAAATCTGTCAATATTGCCTGCATGGGGAATAATGTCAAAGGTTTGACCAGGTCCGATTATGCTCTATTTACTGTGTAACAATTATCCACTGCTTTGTGACTTTTTCAAAGGAATTTTTTTATCAAATATCTTTTTATTGAGTATTTTTCTTATATAAAATGCAAAATAGAAAGAGTAACAGGTCATAAAACATATGAAACAGTTTATGTTACATAGTGCTTAACTATTAGCAAGTTATTTAAACTAGATATTACACATTTCTACTACAGAAATACAAACAAGCTAAGATTACACTTTAGATTACTGTGAAGCTATGCTATGTTATATCATAGTCAGAACATTGTTATATTGTAACAGTTCACTTGTATATTCTGGTTACAAATGAGAGTATAACTGGAGGCACAACACCAACCTACCTAGCATTAACAGTCTACTCTACTATACTCTATATACATATGTACAGGAATATCACCTTAGTTAGTGGTGTTAGTACTGTCATCTCAGAGTTGTGTTTACTATCTATGTGTAATTAACATTGTTTGCCATTTATGATAAAATATCAGTTAATGCTTTGCAGTAGTTCTGATAATATGTTTGGTTCTTTTGGCTTTTTGTATAAAGCTTTTTAGCCAAAATATGTTTTTTGGCCATGTTCTTGTATTCTGAACAGGATAGTTTTGATCTGTCCAACCATTTTTTGCTATATAACATTTTAATAAGATGCATAGTGTTATTGTTATGTGTTTGGAGAAACTAGTATTCTTACTTTTGAATACATGCAGTATTGCTGTCTCCCAGGACAAAGTGAATTTTGAATAACCTGATTTCTATAAGAGAAGTCTTAGTGAGCACCATAGTTTATAAACTGTTTTGCAGCTCCAGAATATGTGGAGAATATCAGCCTCTTTATTAGGGCAAAAAGAACAATAGGGTCACTTAGATGGATTGAATTTGTTAAGGTGTAAAGGTGTATGATATGCATTATTGAAGATCATGATCTGGGTGTAAATTAATTTTTTATATGGCGTCAGTTTCATAGTATTTCTAATAGCTAATTCCTTCTGATTGTCTGATATGATACTACCTTTTCCTTCCCAGAACTTTGAAAACAGCATTGTATTTTGATATTTAATTTTTACTATTAATTTATATGTAATTGAGATCATTTTCTTTTTGTATAAAAGCAATTTTTGGATTTGTTGTGCTAGTTTGATATCTTCCTCATTTACAGTGATATCATTGGTTATAGCACTAAGTATAATATTTGTTTAATTACCACCTTATAGTTATCGATTGCACTAATTAGGCTCCTGATGTTTTCCAATGAGAGGTTTTGTAGTTGGTAGAAGTCCTATACTGTATAGTTTTTTTTATTAATGGGTATTTATCCAGGTTTACCAGAGAGTTTGCTAGTTTTATATCAGGGTTGTTATGAATTGGTTGTAGAAGAGTAATTGTGTCTTTTAGCTTTATTGATATCAGTAATTTCTTGAAAAGTTCAGATTTATTAATTAAAATTGGTGAATATTTGTAGTCTTAACAGTTTCTTGATTAATGAAAGAAATAATTTTTGGGTTAATTTTAGATGTCATGATGTTTTGGTGGAATAATTTAATCCATATTGGGCACCATTTGTTACCTATTGGGTCATAGTTAGCGATTTACATGATGCGACTAGCATTAATAATTTCATAGTACAGTTGAAAATCAGGAAGGCTTAGACCTCCTTTTTCTTTTGGGGGTATTAATTTATTGTAACTGATTCTTGTACTTTTTGGGTAGCATATAAATGTTGCTAGTCGAACTTTTATTTTTTTGAAGAAGGTAAGTGGAATTTTCATGAAAGTGACATTCAAATGGTATAGAAGGTTAGGCAGTATGTTCATTTTGACAAGTGAGGCTTTTGATTAGGTAGAGATTTTAAGCTTTTCCCATTTGTTAATGTTACCTACTATAGTTGTCCAAGTTTTAGCTATGTTATTATTGAACATATTTGATTGTGTATGGCTGAAAATTATACCTAAATATTTCAGAGTATATTGCACATTAACATTAGTTTCTGGAAAATAAAATTCATTATGCCCCAGGGGGTTGACTGGAAATATAATTGACTTATTGGGATTGATTGCATAATTTGATACTAGAGAAAACTTATCAATGGACAATAAGATTTTATTTAAAAAAGTGTTGGGACACTGGAAGTAGATATTGAGATCGTCTGCAAAAGCTGTGTAGTTTATTTGGGTTTTAGATACTGAAATAAGGTGATGATATGTTCTCTGAATGATTAGTAGTAATAATGCTTCTATATAGAAATTGAATAGATTTGGTGAGAGTGGGCATCCCTGTCTGGTGCCAATAATAATTTGTGTTGGGTTAGATGTTTTCTTGTTTATATAAAGAGTTGTAGTTGCTTTGCAGTATAGCATTTTGATCATTTTTATGTATTCTTTTGGAAAATTAAATTGAAAAAGTATAAAGAAGAGGAATTGCTGATTGACTCTATCAAATGCTTTTGTTGCATCCACTGATAAAGCGTATTTTAGGGATTTGTCCCTGGCACATAGGTGGGATTGGGCATCTATAGTTAGTGTGTTGTCCCACACTTGTCTTTGACTCATAAAGCCTAGCTGTTCAGGTGCAATTATTACTGTAGCTACTTTCTGTATCCTGTGTGATAAAATTGTTGAAAATATCTTTAATATCTTTAAGTCTATATTTATCAGAGCTATGGGTCTATAGTTGTTGGGATTTGTGGAGTCTGTATTTGGTTTTGTGATAAGTATTGTTTTAGAGTTGTTTAAATAAAGGTCTGATATTCCAACTTCTATTATAAAATTGTATAATTTTAAAAGTATTGATGTTAGTTGTTGTATAAATGTTTATATAATTCTGCCACGTATCCATTAGGGCCAGGAACTTTCCCAGGTTTTAGCCTCTCAATAGCCTTTTTTACTTCCTGTTCTATTAATGGACTTTTGAGACTATTAGATTGTGATTCATTAATCTGAGAGAATTCCAAGTTATCCGCAAAAGTTTGGAACATGTTGTCATGTATCTGATCATGTGGAGTAAATGGTTTGGAATATTTCTTCAAAAGCCCCTATTATTTCATTATCTGAGGTATAGGTTTTGTCTTTATATTTTATTTCTTTATTTTACATGTAGGGTTCCTGACATTTATAAGTCTCATTAACATTTTGGAAGGGATCTGAGCCTATTCCGCATATTTGTGTAGCAATCTTAGTTCTGAAAATGTATATTGTTGCGTTATGATCACGTTTAATTGTTTTTGTATACTTGCCATTTGTTTCTTAAGAATATTAGTGTGATTTATTTGCAGTTCTAGTTCAATTTGTCTTAGTTTACCTTCTAGGTTACTTATATTTTCTTTTTTGCTTTTTGTAACATGATGCTTTTTGGATGAAGGTACCCCTAGCCGTGCCTTTAAAGATTGCCCATTGACTATCCAGAGGAGTATCATTATTTGCAAGGTTTTCATTTAATTGAATTAGAGAGTTTATAATTTCTTGCCCCACTTCTTTAATTTTCAGTAAGTTTGAGTTTAAAGTCCAGTTTGAAGTATTGCAGGTGATATTTCCAGTTTTAGTTTGTGTTATTGTTTTATTTATTTTTGAGTGATCTGACAATGATCTAGGTTCGGAGTTATACTGTACTTCATACATAGCAATGCTTTCAGAAATTATAAAGATGTCAGTTCTTGACCAGGTCTTATGGTATGGGGAGATGTATGTGTATCTGTTACTAAGACTGTTTGTGTTGTTAAGTTCTAAGGGATCTATAAGGTTGAAGTCTTCAATTAATTCTTACAGAAAAGTTGTGGCTTGAGGCAATTGAGTATTATTTTTATTTGATGTATCTTTGGATGGATTTATTGTTATGTTCCAATCTCCACCAATTATAAACAAATGGTCTGGGTGCTTTAGTAATACGTTATATATTTCAATTAGAAAATCCAGCTGATAGTTGCAAGGACCATATACATTACAGAGTAATAAAGGTTTTTGGTATGCTGGGTGTGAACAAGTGAAATAACACCATCTACCATTTGTATCAATGCTGTGTTTAATGATGTTCCCTTTAAAAGATTTTTTAACTATTATAGCTATCCCTCTTGATGAGGTACTGTCCCCTGCTGCTATTATTTGTTGAATCTATTTAGTGTTTTTTTTCTGTGTCCTTTTCCCATTGTTCCATAGTCATATGAGCTTCCTGCAAGAAGGTTATATCTGACTTTGATTTGTGTATGAGGTGCATAATTAGCCTTTTCTTTTTAATGTCTTGTAAGCCATTTATATTCCATGAGGCTATGTTAATCATCTTAGTTGACATTTCAAAGCAAACTTTCCCAATTTCCCAAACAATGCCTATTGCATTTATTTCTGCTACAAGCATCATGGAAAACCTACCCCACAGGGGATAAGATCACATTCCACCAGGGCTGCATCTACCTCTGTGGAATTTCTCAGAGGGGTCCCTACCAGTGACATCCTAGAAGCTGCCACCTGGAGCTCTGTACATACCTTCACCAAGCATTACCACTTGCCTATCTTTTCTAAATCCCGAGCTGGATTTGCCACTGCAGTCTTGCAGGGATTAATAGCTGGCCCTAATGCTCTTTAACTTACTGCTCCCTTTTTTAGCTCTGGGAATCAACCCAAATGTGATGACTGCAACAGTGAAACATGAAGAACATAGTACAGTTGTGTACACTTACCATAAATGTAGATGTTCGAGTGTATTCACTGTTGCAGTCCTGGTTACCCTCCCTCCAGCCCCCTGACTTATCTTGGCTCTACCTCTCCTTCTGGTTGGTATACCTATTTTTTCTTGTGCATTTGCTTTTTGATGGGGGTTTACCATACCATTTAATTGCTTCCTATTGTGGGGGCACCTGACATCTGGGGCAAGAAAAACTGATGTAATGGCATCGGCTGCATGTTTTATACCCCTGTCGATCTGACGTCAAGGAAGAAGCGACAGCATCCTATGCAGAAATCCGAAGACTCTGGTATTCAGGCTGGCTGATGGCTACCTGCAGGCAGATAACCCAAATGTGATGACTGCAACAGTGAATACAATCAAACATCTACATTGATGGTAAGTGTAGACAACTGTACTTTCTTGGTCTTGTTCTATCTGATGTTACATGCTGCTCCATTGTATGGTACCCTATCGGCTCACATGTTTGTAGGGCCAGACACAAACATGTCCCATACCACAGACAGGCATTGGACCACACTGTGTCATGACCCAGTTTATGTAGGGTAGTGCGTGAGTGGCACATAGGATGGTGTTTATCAGACAGTCCATATAGTGTCATATTAAGCTTGCTTACCATATGTGGCTGTGGCTGTGTTCACATTGGTTGTGGGTATGCACTTTCTCACAGTTGGGTACATGTGTATTCCCCCATACAAAATGTAGGCCAGTGTTGTGGCAGTCTGCCTGTAGTTTGCACAGTGCTTTGTTAGATGCCTAGCAGCTTAGTGTAATTACCCAGTGTGATGTTATGTCCAGATATTTGCAAGACGTACTGCTGCCAGGCCACCATAACAGTTGTGTATTTCTGACAAAGCAGTGGGATTCTGTGCAGATGCATGTCACTAACTACTGGGTAGTATTTGGTCATGTGACCTCTGCAACACTAGTTTTTATGTGTCAGGACAGATAGGCATGTGTGAATACATAAACTGCGTGGGCATATGTAGTCCAGTATTTACATGATATACCCATGTACATGGGTGTTAACATCCACATTTTCAGGCTAGGGCCACATGTCTCACATGAAGGGGATCTGTGTATACCTCTAGACTGAGCAGAGAGTGCCAGACTGTCCACATATATTGGTCATATCTCTGCTGTAGTCCACAGGATCATTACTGTGCTATCAGTGGTACTGTACTATGATGTCCTTAGGATGTCTGTCAGTAACCAATGGCATACCTGTCAATAGCCTCCCACAGAAAACATGTGTGTTAAGACAACCCCTGTTACAGTAGCAACAGTCTAGATATATACCTGCAATACATACATGACATCCCCTTGCACTAAAAGGTTGCGACTATTGTTGCTGAGGTAGGACTCCACTCCATGTTCTGGACATATGGTAAACATATATGTGCGTGTGTGTGTGTGTGTGTGAGTGTGTGTGTGTGTGTGTGTGTGTGTGTGTGTGTGTGTGTGTATATATATATATATATATATATATATATACACATACGTAAATATATATATATATATGAGTGTGTGTGTGTGTGTGTGTGTGTGTGTGTGTGTGTGTGTGTGTGTATAAATCCATATATTTATATATAGACATACACATATCTACATACATATATGGATATATATATATATATATATATATATACACATATATATATATACACAGCTATATAAGTCTACACATATACAGATATATAGATATATATGCACATATAGTTATGGATATCTACATATATATCGACATAAATAGGTATAGCTGTACATATATGATGTATATACATACATACATATATAAATATATATACATATAAATAAATATATATATATATATATATATATATATATATATATATATATTACAGAGAGATCTATACATAGCCATATATATAATGCACTATACAGATGTGTATAAATACATATTTATGACTAAATATGTGTATGAACATGTAGACATATATTTAGAAATGTATATGTATATATTCATATCATGGTCATATGTAAATATTATTGTTGTGTATACCTTCCCAGATGTATCACACCGTTGTATCTGATGTGTATATTTAGATATAACAACATATGTGATGCAACAGTAATATCACTAACATAGTAAATAGTGTGGGAAGAAATAGCCAGGGAATTGTTATGGCTAGGCTTGTATAGGCTCTAGGGCTGATAGCCTAGTACCAACCTATGAACCTATGAACCTATAATTAATTTGAAAGCCCTGTAACTGAGTTATCTGTAAGTGCTAAAAGGGGAGTCATTGGCAAAGCATTGTGAATAGTGACTGATGTGTGTTGAGAAATAATAACACAAGAAGAGTTGGTGACATAACACTCTTTCAGAAATTCCCTAGTGCCTAACCACTTCCCACTACCTTCTGAAAGAGAAGGATTAACCCAGTAGGCAAGTAATATATACATCTTCCTAATACTGAAACAACTAAAAATATGTACAGTTTTAACTATCTTACAATAATTATTATGCATTCAAAAAAAAATCATGACATTGCTAGGGTAACCGCCACCCAGCCAGCAAATTAAGTTGTGAGTAACATAGGTGTTGCTAACCCAATTAGGCATTGGGGTACCTTGTAGCTTGCAATGATCATATTTCAGTATAATATAAAACCTTGTAATAGGTTCTAAGTGAATAGTTGTGTTCTTTTATCTTATATCTTCTTTTGAGTAACTAGAGATTACAGGAATTAAAGGAAGTCTTAGTATAACAATAAACTCAGTTACTATAGAAAGTAATAAACAATATGGTATGAACATGTTATATACTACCATTCTTATAATCAGCCTATAAAAGCAGATAAAATATAACACCACTATGTGCTTCATATTAAAATGCAACTAGTACATCATATTATTTTGTGACCATCTATAATACTCCAACTGCTATTAAGCCAGTATTTGAGAAAAAAAACTGTAAGGAAGCAGGATACTTCATTTGAAATTTTATTTTCTTTTTTAAGTATGCACAAAAAAGGTGATAACATTTGTCTCTGTTGCTTTATAGTTGAGGGTAAGTCCTGTGCAAGTGTTATTTCATTTCCTTTCCAAATAATTTGTTTTTTAGTTTTACCAGCTTGTAGAATCATATTAGAATGAGTAGCATTTAGTATTCTCACACAGACTTGCCTTGGGGCATCAAGAGTTTGTGTTTTTCTTAAGGCTCTGTGGGATCTCTGTTGTAATATTTTGTACTGCAGCATTGTTATCTAAGGGTAGCTCAATGATTTCTTTAATTGCAGTATGTAAAGAAGCTTGTTCATCGGTTTCAGGGATACCTCTAATGAGCACATTAGTTCTTCTTGACTGGCTTCTATTATTTTTGTTGGATTTCAGACATTGTTTTTTTCTGTTGAATTAGTTCTTCTCTGTATCTCTTCTATTTTATTTTCCTTCTCTACATCTTCCCCCTCGTTTTCTCCAGTCTAGCTAGTATTTGATCTATATTTCTTCCAAAAGCATTTAGTTTTGTAAAAAAGAAGTGCATTTCATCTTGTAAGGGAGTTAGAGCTGTCTTGATTTCTTCCATAAAGAGAGGTTGCTCTGTCTTTGTTTTGGCAGCCTGTTTTGTAAGTTTGTTTGCTGTTTTACAGTTTTTTGTCTCTTTGTACAAACTTCTTTCTCCAGTGAGATTATTTGTGAAAGTATTGTTTTTGATGTTTGAGCTTCCATTGAGTCCATGGTTCAATATTTATTGAAAGTTTTTATTTCTTTATGTAGCTTTCTGTAGTTTATCATTGAGGCCTGAACTGCTTGCATATATTCCTCACTCAGCACATGTTGATTTTGCAGATAAGTATATACATTCTGTATATTTTTATAAATCTGCTGAAAGGATGCTTCAATATCTAGTATATTTCAGTATTCTTTGTTTTTTGATGAGTTAGCAGAAGTGCTGGAGCCCTGATTGAGTTAGATTGTAGATTTTTGTTAGGAGCTGACTCAGAAGTGTGCTTTCTAGCTGGTGGCCATCTTGGAATCCCCTTTTTTCAAAGGAAGGATCTTCCTTTCACAAAGATGAACTGATGAGAGCCCATGGTTAACAGGTTTTTAATGTCCAGATTAAAGAGGACTGAGAACATATGTTACATAAGCTTTGCACGGGAGGCTAGTGAGACTAGTGGGTCTGTAGTTAACAGGGCATGTGACTGGTCCACCCATGTACAATGGCACTACAGTGGTTGTTTTCCATGCTACAGGAATATAACCAGTGTAGAACAATAGATTAAATACATTAAGTAGGAGTTCAGACAGGCCATATGTCATACAGACACCTGGTATGTTGTCTGGGCTCATAGATACAGTGTTCTTAGTTTTTAAGAGGGCTGAAAGGAATTGTTTTTTTTTTTTTTTTTTTTAGAGTAAAAGTAATATCATCACTAGTCTGAAAATTATTAATTTGTTGCAATGCAGTCAGTCCCTGACAGAACAGTTTAAGAAGATTGATACATTTCTCATTATGTTGGTTTGAATTCTTAAATTAAACATCATAACACCATGATCCAGGGATAGCCACAGGTAAGAGCTAACATTTGTTAGTATGATAGCCAAGGTGTTGCTTTTCTTACCATGGTTTTATATGATTTACTCCAAGCTGTCTTGATTTGCAAAACATAGCAGTGATTGGCAGTATTTACTTTTTGAACAGTAATTTATGAAGTCAGTACCCAAAGAACACATCCTCAATGCTTGCCAGTTTACAGACAAGACAATTATCTAAATTGAGCGAAACATTAAGTAAAATTGCCAAATTCACAACAAGCCTGATAGGTTTTATCATTGTAAAGATCAAAAGGCTTTAAAATGGATGAAGTTACAAAATGCAATAACTATCTTCATCTAAAATGGGCCCAATATCCAATATATTCCCAATAAAATGAACAGTTATTATTACCAATCTGACATGGCACATAGCCATTAGACAAATATGTTCTCAAAAACCAGCTAGTTACAGTTCATAAATCAAATAACTAATATGGAAATTAGTCATATCATGTGAATGCAGATAAACTGTGCAACTTCATTACCGGCAACATTAGGACAAATATTTAATGCCACATACTTTAAAATCTCACTTGAAAATAGTTAACCACAGTGGATATGCATTTGTACAAAAAAAGCCTAATGCTTAAACATGTACTAAGGAATATTGTGCTTGCAAGAATCTCCTCAGTGCTCTTGTTATATACATTTTCCATATGGAAAGGTCTTTGCAATGAAACTGTCTTCCATATACTCTACTCTTTCTACCTTTCCTTTTGCATTACCCATGCTAAAACTATTATATTGCAAGTAGCTCTCTACAAAATATATCTTCCCGCCCCACCTCATCTAAAGTGGCAAATGCCAAATCATAACTTTAATACAATAATATCTGCTAATACACTCTGTCTGCTTGACACAATAGTATCATTTTTTTCCTAAATCACCATTCATCATACCTAGTTATAATCCTGAAATACAATAACTAGATACTAGATACTGGGAAAACATAATTATTTATATATCACCTTAACTACAAACGTTGCATATTCTACTACGATATTGCACAATGACACTCCTTTTTTACAAGTCTGTTATTACTTGCTCATTTTGCAAGGTAAATTCTTTCAAGACTGTCCATTACTCATCCTCCTGATGCTGATAATATCTAAGCCTTTGCTTTTCAGTAGTTATCTTTGTGTGAAACTATGGATGGTGTTTATAGTCACTGTGCTTATGAGTAATGGAAATCTGTATAGGCTGTACTAAGACTGCTTCACCATGATTCATAGATGTAGGCTGTGCTTAGGTGCAGCCAGTGTAGTCAGCTTATGAAAAACTTATGCAAATAAAACAGTAATGAGATGTAGATGAAGACTTCCTTAAACTTGTGCAACAAACCAATGTAAATTAAGTCTTTTCCTGCTTGTTTGGGATTTATAGTCACGTTTTTATGCGCCTCTATGCAATGTACGAATGCCTTATAAAAGGCAAAATTGCCTTTTCTATGTACTTTACAATAGGTAAAGATGCTTGCTGTAGCTCCAAGCCCAGCTGCTGTCTTTGCTGTGTGAAAAACCATATGTGCCCAGCTGCACTCGCCATCAAAGAAAAGGCAGATATAGGCAATAATTGACACATTTTAACTTGATTGATAATGACATCCTAAATAGATTTAGAGTGGACAGAAATACTGTAAGGGCTGTTGGGACTTTGTATGGTAAGAAGGACAGAAGGATTGCTTGTGGTCTTCTTTTGCACTTGAAACTGAGGCTATGTATACCCCTCAGTATAGTTGCCACGGCAACATTCCAGAAACAAAATGGGTGGCACTGGGTATTTTTCAGGCTTCTGCCTTGAGAATACTTCAGCAGTTCCTCAACATACTCTTGGCATGAATCGATCAGTATACTTATCTGCCAGTATCACCTTCCCACCATGCCACAACCATGGGGACCTTCATTGGGATGGCACATTTTCCTGAGGTATTCAGTGCAATGGATTGCACCCATGTTGCCACTACGGGCCCATCTGTACCAAGAGGGAGAATGTTATTAAAACAGAAAGGGCTACCATTCTATAAACTGTCAGTTAGTGTGTGATGCAGAAGGGTGCATCACCAACCTGTCAGCCCAGCAGCCTGACAGTGCCCATAAATCCTGTATCTGCCACATTAGCTCACTCTACCACCTCTTCCTGCATGGTAAGATACCTCAGGATTACTTTGTTGGTAACTGCAAAGCTTTCCAGTCATAGTAACTTCTGTAAGTATAATTTGGAAAATGTATTGCTCAGTAGTAACCTCACTTCCTTTGTTATGTCTACCCCCATTTTTCTTTTGCAGGTAATGCAGGCTACCACATGAACAGTGGCTGTTGATACCACTCTGTAACCCTAAGGGAGAACACCACATGTGTCAAACATGGATTGTTATTGACTGTGTTTGGCCTGCTGAAAGACTGTTTCCATTACCTTCCTGAGTCTGGGGCTGCCCTTCAATATGATACCATTACTGCATGCAGAATGTTTACTATGATGCATATATGCATTCATTGAACTGGATGTACCCATAAAGAGTCAAAACAATCATGGGCATTCAGAAGCCATTTAGCTAAAACTCTGGTATATCCTTAAGGGTCCTTTGCATATATCCAACGGGTCTCCACTACAGGAGATTTAAGGTACTATACAGTGAAAGCTCTAGTTTGGCTGCATATATACAGTAGATATATATATATATATATATATATATATATATATATATATATAAATATAAATAAACTATATATATTAAAAAAAATATATATATATATATATATATATATATATATATATATATATATATATATATAAAAGGGGGTGGAACTGCCTCACTGTACAAGTTCAACTTAACTGTCCGTCAATTACCAAACTCCTACCCCTCCCCCAATAATTGGGACATACTTATCTCACAACTTCACCCTAAAAAGGTCATCACCACAATTGTGATCTATATTCCACCTGGTAATACACCTGCTAACCTTGAAGACTTCTTATCCTGGTGTTCTTCCACATACTCACAAGAAACCCTTATTCTGGGGGACTTCAACCTAGATTGGTTCACCTGTATATCAGAACCACCAAGTAATCTAATACATCTCCATGGCTACCAGCAGCTAGTCCAAATTCCAGCTAGATGTGATAAAAAATCTAAAAGGGAATCCATCCTTGACTGGGTCCTATCTAACAACCCCACATTGTACCCTCACACAGACAGTCTCCCAGACACCTTAAGTGACCACAACATAATATACTTTATACGTAGTAGAACAAGCATATGCAAAACCACTAACTATATATCCACTAGAAACACAAACAAATTCTCTCCTGAGGTCCTCAACACTTTACTCTGTAACTGTGACTGGACCCCCCTAAAAACCCTCCCACTTGACCAGGCTGTAGCATACTTCAACAAAACATTTCTACAACACCTAGACACTGTCGCTCCATTTCACAAAATCAAGGTTAGAACCTCTACAAACCCCTGGCTCAGTAAAGAAACCAAACAAATCCTCAAGTCCAGAGACACTGCCTGGCTTTACTATCAAAAAACAAAGAAACACAAAGCCTAACTAAGTACCAAGAACTGCACAACTGTGCAAAAAAATGCATTAGGCTGGACAAAAAATCCTACTACACAACATTACAAACTAAATACCAACACAACCGTCCAAAATTTTTGAAAGATGTAAACCAGCTACTAATATCCACCCAAAAGATTACCCCAAACTAACCACCCCTGACACTAAAGTTCCCATCGAAACACAATTCAACTCCCACTTTGTGAACTTAATTCTATCCTTAGTATCACAGGACAGTTCCTTCCTCACTATCCCGACAACACAAATAACACTAATACAAGCTTTACCCTCAAAACAGTTTCCACCACTTCAATCAAAAGCAACCTCTCCAAACTAAAAACCTCATCAACAGCAGCCGACCTACTCCCCAGCTATTTCTTGAAACTCACAGCAGATGCTATTGCTATCCCAGTCTCCACTCTCATAAACAGATCAATTGTTGAAAACTATGTGCCAAAACTCTGGAAAATATCCTATGTTACACCCATAGATAAAGGTGGGACCTCCACTGAACTTAATAACTACAGACCCATTGCTTTACTCTCCCCCCTGGCTAAAATCCTAGAAAAATGCATCCATACCCAGATGCTAAACTATCTCCTAGACTGCAACATCCTGTCACCTACTCAGCATGGTTTCAGACCTGCCCATAGTACCACTACAGCCCTCCTCTGCTTCACAGACACAGTAAACTGTCTTAAAAATGAAGGCCTACAGGTGTCAACTCTTTTTTTGGATATGTCCAAAGCATTTGACACAGTCTCACACCAAATCCTGCTAAACAAACTAAACCAATATCACCTATCAAATTCCACTTTTACCTGGTTCCGAAGCTACTTAACTGACAGATACCAAGCTTTGAAATGGGAAAATTGTCTCTCTCCTCCGCTGCCCATAACTATAGGAGTCCCACATGGTTCGATCTTAGGACCACTACTATTCACAGTCTTCACAAATGACCTCCATACCTCCACACAGCATGCCTCTATCATTCAGTATGCAGATGACACTACCTTAATCTGTGCTGCACAAAACATTCCCACCCTCCTGCAAACAACTCAACTAGCATTCTCTGACGTTGAAAACTACCTTACCAAAGCCCAACTTATCCTCAATCCAAAGAAAACTCAGCTCATGATTATAACCAGTTCTAACAAAAACACAGATAACAGTCAATTCACTATCTACTCCATAAATGCTACTCCAGTCACTCCAGTGGCGCAGGCTAAGCTATTGGGAATAACCATAGACTCCCACCTAAAATGTGATAGTCATCTCAACTTAACTATTAAAAAAGTACATGCCAAACTGGGATCACTCTACCATATCAAACCATTTCTTACCAACAACACAAGATCAGCCATTGCTCACTCCCAACTTCTATCCACCCTACTCTATGCATCTCCCTTTCTGACTAATCTCAACAAAACTAAACTAAGCAAAATGGAAGCCTGCTATAACAGAATTGCCCACTTTGCTGCAAATTGCTCATATAGAACTCATCACTGTACTGCTTTGAGACAGCTCCACTGGCTTGAACTGCCCAACCTCCTAACCTACAATCAGCTCTGCCTCTGTCATTCTATCTATTACCTCCCCAATAAGTGTCCTGCCATCAAAAACCTAGTGCAACATCACTCAGCCAAAAGGCCTCTTAGATCATCAAGCAAACTACTGCTAGAAGTTACCAACAGCTACAATAGCTTTGAAGATGCACTATATAGTAGTTCGGTGGCTAAAAAATGGAACTCTGTCCCTACAAGCATTCAAAACACATCATCCAAAGCATGCTTTAAAGACCTCATCAGGCAACATCTCAAGCAAAGTTGGCAGTGCCATGATTGCTCCCCAGGCTAGTGAAAGCAGATAACATATACATACTAAATCTAGAGCACTTGATAATAGTTTTCAATCTTACTCACAAACACTGGCTAATCTACAGTGTATGTACTGTACCTGTGTACTATGTATGTATTCTACTTATGTTCCAAATTTCAGCTGTACACCACAAATCTATTAATTACCTTTATTTTTAAATTAATATTTTTTTGTTTGTTCTCTCCACTGTAACTGTTGATGTGCTGCATACCACTGTAAAAACATGTCTTTTGTAATTTGTGTGTATACTGATCATGTCTAACTAAACGTATCTGTAATTTTTCTTTGTGGAGTTTTTCTCCCTGGGCCTCTGCTAAAAAAGGGCTTTTTCGGCTCAGTCAGACACCCCCGGTTAACAAATGTAAAATATATATATATATATATATATATATATATATATATATATATATATATATATATATATATGTAGATACAGATATAGATATAAAATGTATATAGTAATGAACTCACTCATCTTAGCCTGTGATTCATCTTATCACAGCATTATAGGTTCATAGGTAAGTACTGGATTAGCTCCCGTTTTAAGCCCAGCTAAGCTGCCAGTTTTCCTTTTTGTGCTTGAAATAGCCTATCCCATTTGGTTACAGATTGGCCTTAACCATCTCATGGTTGACAATTGCATATAACCCCTAATGAGAATAAATGGGATCATACCATAGATAATTTGAGGAGATCCATGCAGGGGATAAAGCATTTAGGAGTCACATATGTCCATTAGTAGTACATGGGGTAGTCCCAAGGTAAATTTTCTGTTTCACATCCATAGATGTATGTTGCTCTTGAAAATGGACAGGGATGAACTTTATTTTATTGTATGAAAAGTTTGTTCCAGAGCACTGGAATCCTCCAAACTGTTCTGTTGATGTTGTAGAAGAGGCTTAGATCCTTAGACCAAGTATTTCTCATGCCATTTGACTTGCTTGACTTGCTGGTGTGAAGTAAATCCATCAGTAATGGGTCAGATGATGCCTTGTATGGCAGACATAGGTCACCTCTTAGCAGTCTTTAGGATACTGAGTATAGAGACAGAGCTTTAAGTAGGTCAATGTAGGACATGTTGTTTAGGCCTTGTATTCTTTTAGTAAGCTATCTCTGTGGTTGTTCCAGTTGTTGCATGTGTCTGGAAAAATACATGCCATTGTATTCAATGAATGGACTAATAATGGCCGAGTAAAGGGGTGAAATGACATCCCTAGATCTAGACACAATCCCTATGTTTATAAGCTGTGCAATATAGAAGGACTTTCTTACAACATTACACACATGTTGGTCAAAAGTTAGGTTACTGTCCACATAAGTTTCCAAATACCAAACAACTGGATCAGCTTTTAGGGGCATATTGTCAATGTGGTAGTTCCCTCGGTTAGATTATTTCCTAAAGAATACAATAATGCATTTTTTGGCATTTAGTTTCAGAACATGATTTTGACACTAGTTATTTATTTGAGACAAACTTTCCTGCAGGATGGCTAAGTCTTCTGAGGATTCAGTAACTGCTCCTACTTACAGTCATCTGCAAGCTTAGTTAGCCAGAGCCATTTAGTATTGACTTTTACGTCAGAAAAGTAGATGCCAAACAGGACAAGTTACAGCACAGAACCCTGGAGAACTCCACTGGTAACTGGTCTCTTTGTGTAGGTAATTTCCCCTATTTTGATTATGTGCATCCTATCTGTGAGACAGTCAGCAATCCAGCCAGTGACATATGGGTTTATTCCCAGTTTATTTATTTTTTCTACTATGCATGAGTGGGGAATTGTGTCAAAATCTTTGGCCAAGTTCAGATATGCAGTGTGTATTGTTTTGCCTTCATCCATTGCTTTGATGACCTTTTCAAAAAAGCACTGGCTTGAGTAAGCATCTCCTGCCCTTGATGAATCCAAACTGAGATGGGTCTAGTGCTTGGAGGTTCCCTATGTCCAGGTTGATTAATTGCAAGAGAAGTCTTTACATGGCTTTACATATGAAGCTGGTCAGATATATGGATCTATAATTGATTGGGTCTGTGGAAGGTCCTCCTTATGCAGGGAAATGACTGTAGCTGTTCTCAATTTGCATGGCACAAAACCTGTGTGGAGGCTAAGACTGTACAGTGTTGTTAGATGTGGCTAAATCGTGCTTCATGCAATGTAAGATGCATCCAAGGATATTGACAGGACCCATTAATGCAGTATTTTTAGCTTTTGATGCACTTTTTAGGACTTGGTCTTGTATGATAGCTGGAGATGACTTTCAAGTATACCTTAAGGGGCAAACAGGGGGGAGAGAGCGGTAAAGTTAGTGCTAAATTTATCATCAAGTAGGTTAACTATACCTACTGCCTCAGTGTAAATAACATCATTCACAATCAGTTCAGTGTATATTGCGCTTTTGAGATTATGAATATAGCTAATAAATGCCTTATGATTGTCTTTGGCTTGGGTAGCTGTTTTTAAACCCTAGACTTTGCTATGGTGGCTTTTATTAAACTCCTGGGATGTTTGTTTGTTTCACTGACTAGAGCTGTAGCATTCTGGGAATTACACTTCTTACTTTTGGTCAGTTTTTTTTTTTCCTTTTTATAAAGCTGGTTGATTTTATGGTTTCATCATGTGAGTTTGCCCTGCATTTGTTCCTATGGTGAACAGCTGCATCTATGCAGCTATTTACATGTTAGTATAGTGTGGTGGTATACATTAATGCATATTCAGTGAGTTAACTGGGTTTGTTGGGGATGTGAAGCTTGCCAGTGTATCACTTAGAAGTAGGTAGTTTGTCTTAAAGAAATTTCTAAACGTACCTTGGATGGAAGGGATCTCTGGTTTTAGTTTTATTTCAAAGGAGACTGCTTTATGGTCAGACTTGACAAGTGATGAAGATATGCAAGCAGTGGTGCAGGACATTCCTATATTAGTAAGGACAAGATCCAAAATGTTATTCCACCTTGCGGGTACTCTGACTAATTGTTCCAGGGCATTTGTATTGCCAAAATCCAGTAATCTCTGTGCTTGTGCACTAGTGGTAATGTAGGTTTCCTAGTCTTTAGTTACTGTTCTAAACTCCCAACACATGATCTAATCCCCTTTTTCATCTTACAATCTTACAAGTCTCCTTTAACTTTCCAAACGTAGATATTACAACCCATATATCCACTGCTTCTACTCCTACTTTAACACTGTTCCCCCTTTTCTATTCTGTTTATGTATCTGTATATATATGTTTGGCTTGTTAGATTGTCTGTGTATGTATTGTTTGTAATACTATCTGACCAGTCATCATTTGATCAATGTTCTATCCCAGTAAACAAATTTTAACAAATAAATATAAATCTATCTATCCATAAAATCTTACTCTAACTCTTTCCTTCTGTATGTGTATATCATACCTCTCAACCTCTTAGAGCAAGAAATCTGGAGAAAGCCATACATAAAAGTGGGACAAAGGCCCAAAAATAAAAACATTTTATAAATATTAGTCTTACAAACTTAGAAAGTTGATAGAACAAGTTTTGCATTAGCATGAATTTTCTGAAGGGTATGATGTCTGAAATTCAAATGTCTGTCATTATTTTCTAACTTAAATCTTTAATAATTTGCCAGAAAATCACAATTTTATGAAAAACTGACCAAAAATATGAGGCAAAAATCTGGGCATTCTGCAAAAATCTGTACAGCTGAGAGGCATATATATATATATATATATATATATATATATATATATATATATATATATATATATATGGGTCTACCTGAAAACACCAACATGCCAAAACACCGACAACGAGATAACTGACACCACAAAACCGACAGTTCAAACGCACGAAACTTCACATGCCCAACAAACCACAATCCCGACAATCAACAAAACAAAACAAATACCTTTTCCGAAAAACACACAACACAAGCACACCAAAAACCTTACAAACCTACACTAAACCTTACATACACAGCTATCTATGCACTAACCTTAACCCAAACCCTAAACCTAAGGTCCGTCACTATCACACACTCACCTAACCCGCTCCCTAACTCTAACTCACTTAACCCTCCCCTAACCCTAAAGTCTGTCACTATCGCACTTTACTTACTACCCTAACCCTAACTCACTTAACCCGGCCCTAACCCTAAAATCTGTCACTATCGCACCCTTACCTTAACATGTCGGTGTTCTCAGTATTGGGCTTTTCAACTGTCAGTCATCTCCGTTGTCGATCTTCCGGTGTCAGTGTTCTCTTCGTCAGCGTTTTCAGCTTTCCGCATTATCAGGTAGACCCACATATATATATATATATATATATATATATATATATATATATATATATATATATACATAAAATGTGTGTGTGTGTGTGTGTGTGTGTGTGTGTGTGTGTGTGTGTGTGTGTGTGTGTGTATGAATTATTATACTCAAATGGACAAATCAATGAAAGTAAATAACCAAGCACTACTTTCCTCAGCTAATTGAGTGAAGTATGGTAGCTTGTGCAGGCTGCCACTCACTTCAAAACATCAAAAAGCAAAGGTCACTTTACACTCATACAGCTTCCTTCATACTAAACCACACCAGTTAAATGCCATTTTGTAGTAATACAGATAACCAAACTTACTGTGGGCGTTCATATGCAGCTCTTCGTTTTTTCATATTCAGCACCATTTCATGGCACTAACCATAATTACATATAGGCGCAGCAGTGCTTTTCAAAGATTATCTGTCTGAATGTCTGAAAAAGTGTCGATTTCCAACCTTATTGCATAAACTTGTACTTAGCAAAGGTTACCTTCACCTTTGATGTTTTCTATGTATGTTTTATCTAACTGTCTTCATTTGGAATTTACATAAATCTAAAAAAGACATCACTGAGTTGGAACGATTTACACTCATTTCCTATATCCCAAGGTCTAAGATGCAACCAGTCAGCTGCAAACAAGTTGACTGTACAGTTGCTGCAGGTTTACATTTATATATATATATATATATATATATATATATATATATATATATATATGTCTTCTCTATATATGTGTGTGTACACACACACACACACACACACACACACACACACACACACACACACACACACACACACACACACACACACACACACACACACACACACACACACACACACACACTTGTGTGTGTGTGTGTGTGTGTGTGTGTGTGTGTGTGTGTGTGTGTGTGTGTGTCTGTGTGTGTATAAAGTTCTCTTCACTCAAGACTGGACTAGACAGTCAAGAGGAGAGGGTAAACACTTGCACAACACCACACTCATCACATAGTCCCTCAAAACCTACACCACCAAAACATACACATAGCAAAACAAAACACACACCTACATTCATGGAGACTCTCAATAAGAATCTGCCCAAGCAACAGAGACCTCCAAAGCAGAAATGCAAGCATCTTCCACCCCCTCAACACAACCCAAATGACAAATAGCCTACAAGCTCAGTGTGCCAGCCAACCACTGTCAGGTGCCTGTCAGGTGCCAGGATCCACCACATAATGCATGCACTCAGGTCACTCCACAACAAGTACAAATATGTCTGTCATTGTCCATGTTGGTGTGAATGACATGAGACATACCTCCCTGGACTACGTGAAAAGAGACATGGAGGAGCTCCCTGATCTTGTAGCCCAGGCAGGTATAACCCTAGCCCTAAGTAGCATCCTGCCATCACCCAGAAGGATACCACAGTACAAGGACAAAATGACTGACTTCAACAATTGGCTAAGCTTCTGGTGTCATTCTAAGGGGATCAGTATCTCTCTGCCTGGGATGACATGATCAACAGGCCATGATGCTTTGCCAGAAATGGCCTGCACCTGTAGCCCTTTGGATTCCGGATACTGGCTAAGGCTCTTGCAACCCCTATAGTGCCTTTTTTAGGCAAGGTTCAAATGACAAATTCACCACTGCAACAGATACAGGCAAGCAAAATCTGAATGCTACTCAGTGCTAGAAGTCTAAACCTCAAAATGCACTCCATCAAGGCACTCCTTAAAATTGAGAACATCGACATCTGTGCAGTGACAGAGACCTGGTTCAAGGCTCCAGAGAGCACCCCTGCATTGCCAGGCTATAATTCATACCACACCTTTCGGCCACCTAACCTGGACCAAAACACTAAAGGCGGAGGCGTGTACTTATTTATTAAGGATATCCACACCTCCAGGTTACTTGCTCAGAATAATGCATCCGAGATTATCCAAGTGCAACTAACTCTGGGCAAGACAGCAATCCAAACTGTAGCTTGTTACAGATCCTGCACCATCCCCCAGGATTCCCACTCCTCATTTTTTGATACACTGGAAAATATTAGGGTACAACTTAACACCCTAATAATGGGTGATTTCAACTACCCCACCATTAACTGGGAAAACTACTCATGCACCAACTCTTTTGCTCAACGTTTTTTGGAATTCATAAACTCCAACGCCTTGGATCAACTTATTCACACCCCCACCAGGGGCAGCAATATCCTAGACCTGGTCATTACCAACATGGGCAACCAGTGTTCCACACCAGAGGTCAATTCTTCGTTGGTCATATCCGACCAGAAGCTAATCACCCTAGACATCCACATCCTGCCCCCACCCCCCATTAGGGAAACCACCATAAAAAAATTCTCCAAAGCCAACTTCATGCTTCTTAAGACAGAAGTGGCAAGCTTCAAGACACCCATGCAGACAGACAATAGAGGTACGACTGCTGAATCCTACACAAATGCACTTTATAAGCACGTACACAAGTGCATGGATTTTGCTATCCCTAACAGAACCAAGATGCTGTCCTCCAAAAAAAGGAAGCCAATCTGGTGGTCCCCTGCCACAAACAAACTCGACAACAGAAGAAAGAAACTGCTGCAAAAAAGAGTAAAATCCCATGATTGGAGGAACTCCCTGGTCAGCCTCAGTAAGAAGCTGAGATCCCTCATAAAATCCTGCAAAGTTAGTTATGAAACCAAAATCATCACTGTTCTAAAGGCAACCACAAAGCATTCTATAGCTATGTCAAGAATCTCAATGGCAACACTCAGATCTGCTTTGTGTTATAGCACAATGGCACTAAATATACAGAACCAACTGATATTTCCAACATCCTGGCAGATAGGTTCAGTGCTAACTTTACCCCCCTCTCACCCCCTAAAGGGCCCATCTCTATACCGGAAGAATGCAAAGTTCCTGTAATCACGGCTGCACAGGTAAAAGCCACACTCTCCAAAGCCGAGAACACAGCATCCATGGGACGTGACAACATCCCAGGCTGCGTTCTACATGAACTACAGAATGAACTGGCACCCCACCTAAGTACCATGTTCAATCATAGCCTCACCTCAGGCTTTGTGCCCGCTGAATGACACACAGTGATGGTTATCCAACTCCACAAAAGGGGATCCACCATGGACCCCGGGAACTACCGCCCCATTAGCCTGACAAGTCTAGTCTGCAAGGCAATGGAACATATCATCATGGAACTTATAAACAAAGACATTGGTAATCTCCAAACTCTGGACCCCACCCACTTCGGGTTTGTAAAAGGCAGACCATGTCTCCTAAACCTGATAGATTTCTTTGAAGTAGTCACCAAAGGCAAAGATGAGGGTAAGGTGGTTCACACAGCCTATCTAGATCTTGCCAAGGCTTTCGACACCATCCCCCATATAATTCTCTAGAATTATAGATAAACTCACTAAACTAGGTATAAATCCATATGTCACAAGATGCGTTGCCAACTGGCTCACTGACAGAACCCACACTGTGAAAGTAGCAGACTCCAAATCTGACTTCAGACCAGTAACAAGTGGAGTACTAAAGGGTTCAGTCCTGGGTCCTCTCCTGTTTGGTATCTACTTCTCTGAAGTACAGGCTAACACAGAAGGTCTTTGGCTAATGAAGTTCACAGATGACTGCAAACTACGAGCCTTAATCAAAACTCCTAATGATGTGGACATCCTACAAAAGGGCCTCACTGAGACAGATGCCTGGTGTCAAAGCCATGGCCTCAAGCTCAGTGCCAAAAAGTGCATTGTCATCCCTTTTGGTAAAAACTCTGTACCCATGAACTACCACATAGGTGGTAGTCTACTTAACACCGAAAGTGTGATAAGAGACTTTGGGACACAGGTGGACAGTAGTCTCTCCTTTGATAATCACATCGCCTCAGTAGTCAGGAAATCCTTCTATGTGGCACACCTCATCAAAAAAGGTTTCTCAACCAGGAAAAAAGAGGTTCCCCTCTACTCATCACTCATTAGACCCATTATGGAGTATAATACCCTTTTGGTATGTACCTCACAAGACATCTTCAACAACTGGAAAGGCCACAGAAACACCTCACAAAGAGGATTACTGGCCTCAAACAGATGCCCTATGCAGACCGTCTCAAAAAACTCCAGCTTTACTCCATCACATATCCCCTACTCAGAGGTGATCTCTGCCTAACATACAAAGCTATGTCAAACCCAGAGCTTTTGAACATGCTCCACTTAAAGAAATCCCAATCCCTCAGAGCTACACGCTCTAGGGACATAAACCTTGTCACCACAATAAACAGAACATGCTGGAGGGATAGATTGTTGTCCCAGAGACTTCCCATACTCTGGAACAAACTACCTATCTATATCAAACAAAGCTCCTCATTAGCACTCTTCAAGAAAAATCTTGATTATTGGATGTGAAATAGGAAATTCACCCCAGGGATCACTTCTGTGGCTTTGCTTGACAGGGGCACAAGAAAATAATTTTCTTGGGTTGTGAAAGCCAGGGTACCTTATCCCTCAGAGCTACACGCTCTAGGGACATAAACCTTGTCACCACAATAAACAGAACATGCTGGAGGGATAGATTGTTGTCCCAGAGACTTCCCATACTCTGGAACAAACTACCTATCTATATCAAACAAAGCTCCTCATTAGCACTCTTCAAGAAAAATCTTGATTATTGGATGTGAAATAGGAAATTCACCCCAGGGATCACTTCTGTGGCTATGCTCGACAGGGGCACAAGAAAATAATTTTCTTGGGTTGTGAAAGCCAGGGTACCTTTTTTTCTAGGCTTATATAGGCCCTAGGGCCAATAGCCTAGTACCTACCTATATATATGAGTGTGTGTGTGTGTGTGTGTGTGTGTGTGTGTGTGTGTGTGTGTGTGTGTGTGTGTGTGTGTGTGTGTGTGTGTGTGTTTGTATATATATATATATATATATATATATATATATATTCTTCTCTCAGCTTTTCCCAGTTACGGGTCGCCACAGTGGATCACCTGTCTGCTCATGATTGGCAGTGGAGTTTTTACAGTGTCGAGTTTCCAGCCTGGCACCCAACCTTCCACAGAAGGCACACACATGCACACACTCATGCCTAGGGCCAATTTAGAGTGCCCAATCCACCTACAGCATGTCTTTGGGATGAAACCAGAGCACCTGGAAGAAACCCACACGACCACAGGGAGGACATGCAGACTCCACACAGAAGGCACCCCAGCCAAGGATCGAGCCAGAGAACCTCTTGCTGTGAGGCGACAACGCTAACTACTGCACCACCATGGCCACCTATATATATATATATATATATATATATATATATATATATATATATATATATATATATATATATGTATATATATATATATATATATATATATATATATATATATATATATATATATATATATATATATATATATATATATATATATATATATATATATATATATATATATATATATATATATATATATATATATATATATATATATATATATATATATATATTTGTGTGTGTGTGTGTGTGTGTGTAATATATAAATTTGTATGAGTACGTGCCAAAATGTTGAATGTAATAAATGTTGAAGTACTAGATGTTGAATTACAAAATGTTGAAATGTTGAAACATATTTACTCTATGTGGGGGTCTGCACTTCCCAAACTCCCTGCTAATTATATGTACCAACTCTAGGATCACACAACAATTGAGAAAGGGCATATTTCACTTTTCAGCATTTTGTATTTCGACATTTAGTACCTTCAACATTTCTGCATGTAGCTATACATATATATATATATATATAAAGAGAGAGAGACATCTATTTGGATGTCTATCAATGTCAACTGAACTATACCAAAGCCTACAATGTCAATCACCTGAAACAGTGAAAAATACTGACTTCTGAAAGTCCCTACTGCTCTAGACCCAGGAGCAAGTGCTGGATCCCCAATATTAGGGACACATTCTGCTTTGGAGCATGATTTTTAGGGTCTTAAAATTCTGAGGAGAATATCATTACTAGAGATAAGAGATGCATCATTCTTTGTAGAGTCTTGGATATGAAAAAAACTAACCTTTCAACAGTTCAAAAATTTCAGCAAAGCTACACAATGGACCTGAAGACAGCAACAGTCATCCAGTGCTGTAAACATCCTGTGATATAATGTTTTTTTTTCTTATAGAATATCTTGGGGATTACAGAAGTTTCTTCTTGATACAAAAATATTTAGAGCTTACATTAATTTAAAATAAATGTATCCAGTATGAATGTGACATATAGTACAACTGATATTTTTTTGATGTGTAACCTATAATGTTTTAATTGTGGCCGTAAATGGTTAGATTTCAACTGGCATGAAACATATTGTTAAAAACATATAAGCCACTCAAATTACATAGTCCTAAGACCCTTTAATTAATGGGACAATCCAATCATATCCTAACAAAGACTCATACACAGTTGTACACACCCAGACACGTGCACACACCCAGACACACACACACACACACACACACACACACACACACACACACACACACACACACACACACACACACACACACACGTACATGCACATATGCACATGTACACACAGTAGCACAAAGCCAAAAGTAAACAAAGTCAAGTTGAGGTACAGCCATGACATGGTACATTAAATCAAAGGTTTTTTTTTTACTGACTGAAAATAAGAAGATAAAAGCATAGAAAACAAACAGCTGTAAAGTTGCATTTACTATCTCTGTAAAATGACGTGATACAGCACTTCTGCTACCCAAACCAATTCACAAAGTTTTGCTGGTTGGGGGAGCAAGAGGAGGTAATATGAGTAAAGTGGCTCTGGGGCCTCAGTATAGTGAAATAGAACATTAGGGGGTTCAAACTGGTTTAACAGGACAAAATTGCATAGAAAAGTAAATATGGAGGGTATGTGTGTTTGATCCAGGAGTTAAAATTAATGGTAAGAGATGGAGCAAACTATGTACCAGAAAGTATGCAACAGCAGTGTGGGACCACAAAGTGTGGTGAAGGCAAGAGGTAGCTGTATTGTTCAAAAAGTGGATTATAGCAGAAGCAGGTGAAGTGGAAGAAGGGAACTGTGAAATGGATTATATGAGAGCAATGCTTGGAAGGTGGGAAACAACTATACTCCCTCAAAGAGGTATGGGGATTTTTAAGAGCTTTTTTTTTGATGCATGCCAAAGCCCCCAGTAATAGACATCATCGGGGTAACTACTTTTTGATGTCAGATGAGCATTATACCCTAGTCATGCCTCCAGCTGTTTCTCTAGGATCATCCTAATGATGCCTCCAGCTGTTTCTCTAGGATCATCCTAGTGATACTGCCAGCTGTTTCTCTAGGATCATCGTAGTGATGCCTCCAGCTGTTTCTCTAAGATCATCCTAGTGATACCGCCAGCTGTTTCTCTAGGATCATCCTAGTGATGCCTCCAGCTGTTTCTCTAGGATCATCCTAGTGATGCTTCCAGCTGTTTCTCTAGGATCGTCTGAGTGATGCCTCTAGGTGCCTAATATTATCTGTTCATATTCGCACTAGTAATTTCACAACCATACTGTATACAAGCTATTGAAGGATTTCATCTTAAAGCTTCAAGGATATACAACACAACCATATTAATAACATGACCTTTGTCTAGTGAAGATAAAAATATATTAAAGACTTTTCATGGACTAATTATTTATTTATATTGTCATGAATTTCAAATTTCTGTAAATTAAAAAAAGTGGCACATTCATAAATGCTTAGCCTCATATCAAAGATCACAATTAAATGAACAAAATACTGCTACCCGTATGTGAGTAGATTGAGTGGTTTCAGAAATGTTGTAATTTGTTTACAAAAATGCAAACAATATTTACTGTGTTTGTTAAAACTTATAAAATCTTAATGAATGTTACCTGTGTAGATTGCCAAACAGTTTACCATTTACACTTCATTAGCGCTTAACAATTCTACAGATAATATTTGAGGAGAGAAGTTGATGTTATCAAAAGGCTCAGAATGCAATCATTGGAAGTTACAATACAAATTTCCAGAGCTCCATTGCTGGAAGAGAGTTTTGGCAAAACGAAAGAAATTTAAATGTAAGGAAATAATAGAAAGATGGGACTGGATAGATATTTGGAGTGAAATCAGCAGGATCACGGGTTTACTTGGACCATTACTAATTTAAGAAGCCAGGGGAACAAATGATGAAGAGAATTAAAGTTGTGGTCAGTGTCATTTTAGTCCACTTCCCACTACTGCTGTTTTTTTGGCTGAGATAGCAAAAGTGAACAGGTAAAGAAATGGACATGGGATAGTTGGAAGTGTAGGGGGTGGTAAAACAACAAAAAAGGTAAGATGTGTCACCTGACAGGACAAGTACTTGTTGAGGATAAGAGAAAGCAAGAACTGAGGGGAAACTGGCTGGATGTAGTGAAAGCAGCTTGAAGGGGGTCATTTGATACAGAGATGGGTGTGTCAATAACAACATGGGTTAAAGAAGTAGATAGGCTGAAGGAAAGGTTGATTGTTTAAGCAAAAGCAGTCCACGGGGGGGGGGTCAAAGAGAATAAACTCAGTTTAGAGTTACAGACATTAAGACATATGTTTGAGCTTTTATAGTCCAAGCAAATCTAAGGGGAAATTGTAAGCACAAAGATATTCGGGAGGAGTCAAAGGGAAAAGACTGGAAAAACAGGAAAGCACCTGACATGGAATTTGAAGAAAAGATAAACTGGCACTATAACGGTAAACCTGGCAACTAATAAAAGGGTAGTTGTTTTAGAGGATGTATGAATTACAGATTAATTTGGCATATTTCTATAAGGAAATGCACATAGCTCAAAGATAAGGATAAGAGAGGTAAATTAAGATTCTAGAAGAGTAGGCAAAGATCAACCTAGCTAAGGAAATGCCCATAGAGGAGGTTAGGAAACTATTAGGGTCTTAAAACAATAGAAAGCAGCAAGTGGGAGAACGGATATCCAAAGGACTTTTATAAAACATTGGGGGGCAAGATCACTGCTGAGCTTGATGGGTTTTATAAATAGAGAGTCAGGGAGATCTGAGCTATGTTGAATAAAGCCAAGATAATTTTATTTTCCAAAGAAGAAACGGGTGCTGTGGCCTAGAAGCTTTAGCGCCATATCACTGATGAATGTAAATGACAAGACTTTAGCAAATATCTTGTCCACAGGTTTGGAGTGGGTGATGTACCCAGGCTGATATTGGATGGGCAAATGGGGTTTATAAAGGATAAAAATCAATGGATAATGCATGTCTCTTTCTAAGTTCATAGGCAATTGCTAGGTTAATAGCACAAGAGCCTGTACGAGCCTAGCCAATAATACCCAGGATATGGCAATATTATATCTTAATTCTCCAGATGTTGGATGGGGTAGTGTCAGGGTAGTGGGCCTTTGGCTGCTATTTTACAAACCGCCTCTGTTCATAAGGGACATAGGCAGTACCCCAAAAGTGAATTTACGGTTCACTATCCCTTTACGGTTCTTGCTGGCCTTTATAGATCATGTGGAAAGATAAAAATAGAAGTGGTGGTGTGATTCTTTCTGCCATAAAAAAAGCCTTTGATTTGGTGTACTGGATCTCTTTATGGAGGTTTCCAAGCACAATGGAATAAACAGGTACTTTTCTGGTAAAGTCAAAGTGCTACATGCTGAGCCAGAGACAGCCAAAACCATTAACAGAAGCATCTCTAGAGTGGTCAGTGTTGGTAGACAAACAAGAATAGGAGGAGCTGCCATATTAAGAGAAGTAGACAAACATTTAGATTTAAAATATATACCTTGATTGGGGAAATTAGGGAAAGAAAGAAAATGGACATTTATGGAAAGCGAGACTGTGGGAATGTTGGAAGGTTCGACGGTAAGTAAGAGTTAACACACTGGGAGCCAGGACAGAAGTATTAAGAATGTTGATACTGCCTTTGCTCTTCTATGTAGGCAATAGGCATGCATATAAATGTTTTTCTATATAAATTTATATATATATATATATATATATATATATATGTGTGTGTGTGTGTGTGTGTGTGTGTGTGTGTGTATATATAACATCAAAAGATGAAGTTCAGTGATAAATTTGCATGGAAGGGGAAATGAGGCCAAATTGCAAGAAGCAGACTTAGAGGAGCAAAAAAAGGTTGGGAAAGCAGAAGATGCTGGAGTTGAGACAGCAAGTGGCAACAATAAATTTAAGGCAGTGCATGTAGTGACTGCAAAATGATTCCTTACAGTGGATAAGTTGTTAAAGGCATGGAATAAGTAAAGAAGGGGCAGGCTTTGTGTAGTCTGTGAATTGTATAGATAGGGAAACTGGGAAGTGGATGGGGGACGAGGAGAACTGGTGAAGCTTGGAGATAGGTGCATTTACAGTTTGTGACAAAAAGGTCAATTGAAAGATATCTGGTAGAATTTGGAAAAATGAGAAAAGAAAGGAATTAAGACAAAAAGGGTTTGTGGTTTTGCAGTAGGAGAGATGCTTTATGTGTTGTGATAGTATTAGGCAGCATAGCTCTCAACCAATCAGGGACAAATGTCAACAGAATCGGGGACAAATCCAGAGAAAATCAAGGGCAGTCAGGGACACTTTTAAAATATTAGTACTATTAACTTGAGACTAACAGAATAAGAGAAGGTGAATTAATTTGCATATTTTGAAGTTAAAGAAGTTCATAGGTTCATAGGTGTTTAAAAGGCTAATGACCACAAAGGTTTTTTTAAGCCTAGCCATGCATCACAAATCTCTGACAAGTTCTGATACCCTTGATAAGTGTAAGCATGGACCTGGGGGAGATGAACCATTTACAGGTTACCTTTATCCATTAAAGATACAGGTGCCAAACCAGGGATGAATTTCCATTTTCCCATACAGTTGTCCAAGTTGAACTTGAATTGGGTTAGGGAGGAACTCTGCTTCACATGGATGAGGAGCCTACTCCATAGTAGACAGCAGAAGAGAATGAAGAGGTTCTTAGATAACCAGATAGATAGGTTCATAGGTTCATAGGTGTGTACTAGGCTAATGGCCCTGGAGCCTTTACAAGCCAAGTACATAGAAGTCTACAACCCTTAATTACTGTCACTATTTACGAAGTTTAATTCACCATCTTTCCTCCAAAAGTCATCATTTTAGGAGAGTTAAGAGGGATAGAGCTAAAATTTGAGTTAAAATCAGGGACAGTTGAGAGGTGTGTTAGGCAGGTCTATAGTGATGAAAGCAATGAGGAACAATAAAGAAGATTGGAATATAGAGGAAAAGAAAGCAGGGCTAATGGCATGGCAGGACAATATGAAAGGGTGAAATGAAGTACTATACAGATAGCTGGAAAGAGTGTGAGCTGGAATTACTATGTACAGTTTAAGGAAGACTGAAGTAAATAAAAATAAAGTAAGCAGAAGTGAAGGGTTCTAGGAGGAAGTCTGATAAGTAATTAAGTGACTAGAGAAAATAGACACAGAATATGATTTGACCTGTGAATTAAATCAAGGATATTATAAGATGCTAATGACGAGTACAGAAGAATGATGGTGGAAGGAATCATCCTGTTGGATGTGTGGCCAAGTACATTCAGGTAATATCCATCTGTGGTAGAAGGACCCAAAGCTGTACAGGTCTATATTACGTGATCAAATGCTAAGGTGATCGAACACCTTAACGTCGACCATGTAATATCGAACCACAAAACACCAAACGCCGCCGGGAAACGTTACTGTCGGCCACTAAAAAAAAATTAACTTTACAGCCAGAGTGGGGGGCTCCACCCCCACACACCCCAATATGGGGGGCTGTGTCCCCCACACCCCCTCTAACTAAATATACCAACTCTGAGACCGCTCCACAGTAGAGAAAATGGCAAAATCCAGCGAACGGCCAAGGGAAATCTTCCCCTGCGTTAAATTGGCTGTTCGCTGTTTTTTGCTTTTGATGTTACGTGGTCAGTTTAAAGGTGTTCGATCACCTTAGCATTCAGTCATATAATATAGACTACAGGTGTACAGGGAGTGGCAAAGAGTGATAAAGATGTGATCAGATATGTACTGGTGACAGGAGGAGAATAGTTTGTTATGTTCACTTGAAGTGAGGAAGAAGAGAAAAGTGAAAAGTGAAAATCGAAAAGTGGAGCATGTAGGAGAAATGAGGAAAAGGAAATGAGGGGATTAGCAGATGGTAGAGAAAGCTAGAGTAAGAGGAGACTGGGATAGAAAGATTTGTGCACCATCCTTGGGAGAGAAGAGGGTCTGGAGGATATCGTGGAGGCTGGGATAGGTGTGAATAATAGCATTATATTGCCATGAATGTACCCAGGAAGAGGTTATTAGGGACATAGGGATGGCTCAATAAGTAATTAGGAAGACAGCTAGAGAGTATACAGGAATAGAAGTTGGGAATATTGTGGATAGGGATCTTCAGTTCTTATGTTACACCATATTACAGAGAAGTAGTCATGAACAGGAAGGCTATGATAAGTATACAATGTATAATTACCCTTTCAAATGTGACTGATGTTGAAGAGGTTATTCTCAGATATATAGGATCTGTGATTTATATGTTGAACCGACAAGCCCTTTGTCTTTGCAACTATCAAGTAATTATATAGCTAAGGGAAGGTGATTATGTTTTGCTTCCCAAGATGTGCAAACACTGGGGCTAAACATTTGGTAAATAGCCTGAGGACTGTGTATACTCCAAAATAGCAGAGTTAAAAACTAAAAGTGATCCTGAACTCTCTGGAATATGAGGTACTTTCTGTGATAAGCCTGACTGGAATATGACAATAAGAATCTTCCATATCCAGGGTTGCAGGGTGTCTTCTATGATTTTGTACAATGAAAAGAAAATCTTCAGAGTCCCTAGTTTGAATGAGTTTTGTGTTTATGACCTTATTCAGAGCTTATAAATCCCGAACACTTCAGGTCTTATCCTTTTCTCTAACCTGGCATAAAAATCCTCTCTCTCTCTCTGGTGCTTTTTCATTAGTAACTGAGCATCAGGTGTAAGTGTACTGCTCTGTACTTGATGCGGGGTTGTGGAGTGCAGCAAGCTGTATTTATGTCTTTTGAAACAAATTATATTGTATAATCCTGTTGTATTGTTTGTAAAACCCTTTGGTCTATAATTATTTCCTATCATGTAGAAATATGATTAAAATTCTCCTAAGGGTACCAGGGATGGAATGTTGTGAAAAGGAGCAGAAGTCACTGAGAAGCTGCTTTGATGCATCTGCCTTTTCTTGCTGAATTTGCAGGGTGTATATCACATAATCGAAATCTCAAAATATCGAACACCATAAGCTCAAACTTGGAATGTCGAAATGTGATATAATTGAAAGCTCAGAACAGCAAATTTTTTTCCCAGGAAACAAATTTGCTGTTCCGAGAAACACACACACACAACACTAGCACACCAAAAAAAGTAATCTATGCATATACACTTAAAATCCTACTTCTAACCCTACACTAAACCGCACATACACTACTATCTATCCACTTACCTTAACCCAAACCCTAAACCCAAGGTCCGTAACTATCGCACACTCACCTTACCCGCTCCCTAACCCTAAGGTCCCTAACTATCCCATTACCACACTCACCTTAACCTGGTCCATTCGCACACTTATCTTAACCCGGTCCATAACCTTTGCACCACAGTAGAGAAAATAGCAAAGCGGCAGAAACAGCCCGCCAAATTCTTTCCCTAGGAAAGAATCCGACGTTCTGCAGCTTCGCTATTTTCAGCATTCGCTGTTTTGGGTTCGATATTATAACATTCAATGTTTTACTACTTTTATGTTATAATATAAACCCAAATTTGCATTGTAGTTGCTTTACTTTCTTTTTTTATTGCTTTGTTAATGAAATTGTTGAAATGGAGCTTCTTTACTTGTAAAAGTTTTAGTTTATAATCATAAGGTACATGGTTGATTCCCATCTTTGAAAGGGAATTTATCTAGGCTTAAAATGGCCCACAAGGGCAGTTAACCTAGTACGAGTCTTTGAACTATAAAAGTTCTTTTTTTTATTTGTAGTACAAAATGATAGTGAGGAATAAGTGGCAACGATGCTTCTCTAAATAAAGATGCTGTCTTCCTTTTCTTATCTAAGTCTGTCACAAGCTGTTTTACCAGATAAAGTCTTGTGTTATTTGAGCAATCAGCAGTCCAGGGATGAGACTTTTTCTTTGACTCGTATCTAAGTCATATATGTCTTCTCCAAATTAGCCCTGACCTACAGTATCATATGCACAATTCAGTTACGCAAAATCAAGTTTTGACTACTGTAGCTCCTGATTTGTCTAATTTGTGGTAGTATTAATGACTGGAATGGAATGGACATTTTCATGGATTTATTCCACTTCCCCCTATGTAACCCCAAATTACAAAATGCTATGAAATCAAAACACCATGCACAAATGCCTGAAACAGCAAAAGGGTAAGCTCTCCAGCTGTAAATGTTTTTCAATGGGGACAAACCCCTCAAGCCCCAAATGTATATATACTAACTCAAGAGTCACACAAACATGAGTAAGGGAGATACCTTTCCAAGCAAAGGAATTACTGCTTATGCAAACTTAGAAGTTAAACCAGCAAAGATTTCCTATGGAAAACATTGACAGGCATTCTGTTTCTCACCATCTTGTGAATCTGGTACTTGACCCTCAAGGAATTTGATCTCAGCCACCTGTAGATATGCCATGTGTTCTGAAATGGAACTTGAGCGGAAGACCATATCAACTAAATAATTTGGAGCCCTCTACTATCTATGTATAACTTATCTCGTAGCTTAGAATCATCATGAAACAGTAAATATGTCAAAGGGAAAACTTGCCCACTACAGTTAAATGTTGTTAGAGTGATAGATGCAGTCTTTTGAAATGTATATAAATCCTGCCTAAATAAAGGACATTTAAATACCCTTATAGTTTAAAAGTGTAGTGCAGTAGTGGTTTGCACTTTGTATCTGGGAACATCATCCTTTCTCTTTTTTCAAGAGGAGAGATTACTTATATTGGTTCATTTAACTTTGTTAACAGGCTAGGGTGGGCTGGTCCAAGCACCCTTTTTAACCATGATCCTAGTCACTTGACAGTAACATTCGACAGAAATAGTATATAAATAATTAGGAAGTGGTCTCTGTAAATGTTAGATGTACAATTAGGCTGCATTTTACAAAGACTTACATTCTTCATGCAGTTAACGTTTTCTTTCTAGACAAAATTGCTGAAAGCAGTAGAAGTAACCTTTTTATGGATACATAAGATGTGGAAGGAGCAAAGACATACACACTGATAAACTGTGCACAGATTCTAAAATTTATTCTCAGACACAACAGATTATAGATATATTTACAAAATCTTATGCAAAGCAGTTTGGCTCCACAAAAGGGGTAATAACTTGTCCTAGTGACATCCAGGTAACTGCAGATACTGGAATCAAATTAGATTATATCAAAAAAGAACTGCACAAACTGGATCCAAACAAAGCACAGGGAGGAGACAGAATTAGTAACAACGACCTGAGAACACTTCAGCAAGAATGTATGGTATCATTATATCTGTTATTCAGTAGGTCATTTAAATATGGGAAGATTCCTCAAGACTGGAGACTTGCGCTTATTAAACCTGTCTTTAAGGGAAAGGGGAGTAGGACAAACCTAGAATTATATAGACCCTTAAGTCTACTTTCATGTTGTGGAAAAATAATGGAGAAGGTAATAAAGGATAAGTTATTGTCAGAACTGAATAGGTTGGGACTTGAAACCATATATCAGCATGCATATGTTGAAAATAGATCTATTACCACCTGTAACATGATGTTCTATAGCAATATAATGACAGCTATGAATAAAAATTGTTGTGATGTAATTTATATAGACTTAACTTCAGCATTTGACAGAGTCATACACAAAAAACTGATCAATAAATTAGAACAACTAGGTATTGATATACTCTTGATAAGATGGATAGCTGCATGGCTTACAAATAGGACATGGCAAGTATCATACAGCAACTGGACATCCTTGGTTACAGTCAGGGTGTCCCACAGGGCTCAGTCCTAGGCCCTTACCTGTTTAGATTGTATCTTTCAGACCTAGCTTTTTCATCTGAGGTGTTCTACAGTTTATACGCAGACAACCTGAAATTAGGTAAACTGATTACAAGTGTTACAGATAAGGCATGTCTGCAAAATAACTTGACTAACTGACCATTTGGGCATAGGAGAATAATGTGTCGACAAATACATCAAAAACTAAGCATATGAGATTTGGGAGACATAAACTGAAAGGTGAATATTTAATACAGCACACAGTGATTGAAATTGTAGACTCATTTAAGGACCTGGGTATATGTGTAGATTCAGCTATGAGTTTTTCTAATCATATCAACCAATTGGTTAATGATAGTTATAGAACTACAGGTTGTATAAAAAGATTTATAAAGTCTAGGAAATTAAAAATAATGAAGTCACCATTTGTTAGTTACATTAGACCAGAACTTGAGTATGGAATAACAATATGGAAATCCTATAAGAAGACAAGCATGAGTAAACTGGAAAGAGTATAGCGGAAATATACCAAGGGTATCCATGGATGTCAAAATTTAAGTTATTATAAAAGACTAAGATATTTGAACTTGTACAGTGTTTCTTACAGATATCTAAGAGGAGATGTTATTCAAGTATATAGTGCATTTACTGACAACTACCTCTGGGAATGTTTGGTGTTATCAAAAAGTACTAGAGAATCATTAGATATCCTATGTAGGAGATTCTATAAGAATGAGAAGTGTACTAATTGGTTCTCTGAGAGAGTAGCTGATGCATGGAACAGACTACCAAATTACATTAAAACAAGCACTAGTTAAGCTATTTTAAGAACAGTCTGGGCACTTATTATGGGAACAAGAGATTTGGTATATTGGCAAGGTAGAAGGGCATTTATGCCCATGCTTGAAATATTTGCATGTATGTATGTATGTATGTATGTAAGTATCCTTAACTACAGATGTTGACCTTAGATTGTGAGTATGAATTTCATATCACTATAGTAACTGCGTTATGTTTTCTTGTTTCATATCCCTTGTAAATTATAGCTACACATTTGTACTCTTATCTCAAGTATTCCAGTAGCTTCTATGTAAATGGTGGACATTCTGTAGCTCTTCTTGTGTCCTGAGGGAGAAATGGGACTATCTTATGAAGATCTTTTCTCACAGGGCTTTATTGAATGGTGATCTAAACAATGATGGTGTGTCCACATTAGCTGAACTTAGGCAGCATATAGCAAAAGAGCCACATAATAGGCCTCATGAGGATCTCTGTGGTAAGGGGAGGGCAGTAGACAAAGGATATGAGTTTAAAGTTTGGTGAATTTTATCTTAGAGTGGTTCTAGCTGTAACTGGGAGTCAGTACTTCTGAAGAGTTATACAGCAGTTCTTACTTGTGGCAGACAACCACATTTTATTTGTTGTATTGCAGGTGGAATTTAATGCTGTTATGGGAAGGCAGTATTCAAATTTTGGAATAAATATGTCTACTGCTATGGTTCTTATAGTCTCATGTGTAAATAGTTGTGTGAACATATATGCAAATTTTAATGGCTTTCAAGTTTTTTCAGTTCTTTAGTCAACGTGGGATGCCAGCATTAATTGTTGGTTGCAAAGCAATGCAAGATATGTTTGCTGTGTAATTGTGGAGATGGTATCATCTTGAGTGTCTGCTATTTGTAAGGCCAAGATGAGACAAGGCTTCTTATGAACTCTAAAAAGCACCATAGAAGGCTTACAGTTAATAACCAGTTCATGGTCTTTCAGACAGTTCCAAAGGAGGCTGACATCATTCAGTAGTTTTTGGAGCTTGTTGTGGGAGGGGCTTGTGCTGAGGATGGATTGTGTCACTTCTGCATAAGGTACGATTAATAGTATAGAAATCTGTTGCTAGTTTATTTATAAATACAGGAAACTGTAGAAATCTGTTTCTAGTTTACTTATAAATACAGAAAACTGTGGCCCTAAAATGGATGCATATGTGACTCTGGCATGTAATGCCCCATTTTGTAATGTTGTGTTTCTACAGATAAATGTAAAAGTTCTGTTGGTCATATAAGATGAGAAGCATCTTACTGTGTTGGCGCTGAATCTGACCTGCATCAGAGAGTTAAGATTTGGACTGTGACTTACCATTTCAAAGGCTCAATTATGATCAATGAATAGAGCATAAACAAAGTGAGTCTTTCCCATGGCCTCATAAATTTGAGTTGCTAATTTATAGACAGTTGCTAGACTGTTACACACTGCATTAAACCCATGCTACTTTTTATCCATTAGGTCTCACTTGGTGATGTATTTTATGAGCTGCTTATGCAGAAACCTTGCTAGCATCTTAGTGAGCAGCCATAGAACAAAAATGAGTCTGTAGTCTGGGGATACTTTTGATGTACTCACATTGGGAGGAAGTGAACTATGTTTCCCACTGTTGAGAAGGGGGCCTTTCATAAAAGTTAGGTTATAGATGTGGGTAAGTAGTTCTGATATTCAGAGAGAGACCTGTGTTTGTGCAGTGCCCCCTTTCTAAGGTATTTATTACCTCTGCAGATGCTGTGACTCTGGAACTGAATTTAGGAATTAGAGAATTAGTGGAGTGTTACATTTGCCAATTAATGTTGGTGGTGTATTATATGAAACATTGCATTTGGAGGTGCCAGGGCTTGGGTGATATTCTTAATGTTGTTGTGTCTTTCGGCTTTTCCCAGTTAGGGGTCGCCACAGTGGAACTCTGGTCTGCTAATGATTGGCAGTTGATTTTTACATGCCGAGTTGCCAGCCCTGATGCACAACCTTCAACGAAGGTACGCCCATTCACGCATGTCTCCACGCAGAAGACGCTCTAGCTGAGAGTCAAACCGGACAGCATCTTACTGTGAGGTGACAATGCTACCGCAGCACCACCACCGCGGATGGTGATATTCTTAATACTACCCAGAAAATGTTTGTTTATTTGTTTGTTTGTTTGTTCATTTGTTTGTTTTTGACAGGTTATTTGTTTGATATGAGAGATTTCCACAGTCACTTAAGAGCACTTTTTTCCTGGTACTGATGTAATCTGTGAATGCTCTAGCTGTTCTTTTTTAATTCCTGGTAATGTACCCTTTTGCGATGATTTAGTTGATCTGTTTTCCAATTGTTCCAAGTCTGTTCCCTTTATTTTGAGTATTTCCCTAACTTGCTGGATGATCTCTGAGTAGGTGGTTCCTCTGAGTTTCATTAACTTAATGGGAAGAAAGTAATTTTAGACTGACTTGATTAAGTCAAAAAATCTGACTAATACCAACAGTGGGTTAGTATCTGTGGGTTTTGGCTGTCAGTCACTGTCTTCATTTTCTATAGAGAAGCTGCACACTGAGAAATCTGAGATAATTAAGTTATTTTAGTATAGCAGACGATTTGTGAGCCTTAAATGTCCATGAAAAAAATCACTGAGCACTAGCCACTGAAGCTCTTTGAGTGAAAACACGTCTCTGTATTTGAAAAGTTTGTGATGAGATCGTCTAGTAAAGCACTTGTGTTTGAGTGAAGTTAACTCCTTGTTGGTTGAGTAATTATCTGTGTGAGATTGTTTAAAGCTAACATTCTGTTTAGATGTGCCTTTCAGTTTCTGAACCAAATGCTATTCAGATTGCCTACAATTATGATTTTTTGCTTGTTTGTTTTGCCGTGATTGATTTGTTGGAATTAGTTTACATAATGTTCTGTTTGGTTGATTGAGAAAGGTGAGGGTATATAAAGAATGGCAATGTAAGTGTATGAACTTGCAGGATGATCTTAATTTTTATCCAACCTGCATCTGTGTTCAGTTATGTGTTACTTCTTTGTACCAGTGTTGCATGTATGGCTATCTTTTTATTTTGCCTAGAAGATAGTTGCAGAAAAGTTTTTGTTTACTCATAATTCTCTAATGGCTTATAGGGAAACTAAAAAAATGTCCCGTTAAATTTTATGTTCCCATAAATAAAACATCGCCTTGTCTGAATATTGGGAGAAACTGGAGTACTGGTCCACTATATAAAAATATGTCCTATCCGGTGAAGGAGTTTATATCCTTTGCTCTTTTACCATCCTAAACTTTGGCAGATTCATACAAAAGTTTATGAGAGCATACTCTATACTTCTGCGATGGTACAGCGGAAGCATTGTTGCCTTACAGCAAGAGGTTGTCCCGTTCGATTCTCGGCTGGAGTGCGGGGAGTGCCTTCTGTGTGGAGTCTGCATGTCCTCCCCGCGGTTGGGTGGGCATTCGAAAGACATGCGTAAATGGGCATGCCTTCATTGAAGGTTGAACATCAAGCTGGCACCTCAGCGTTCATCAAAAACTACTGCCAATTATTAGCGGACCGGAGTTCCGCTGTGGCGACCTCTAACTGGGAAAAGCCGAAAGACAACAACAACAACTCTATCCATAGACTGATGTAATTTCAACAAAGGTACAGGTGTAGGTCCCTGCTGCTCCAGTTAAATTTCTTATGCTATATTCAAATGCTTCTTTGCAAATTTATTGTAGTCAAAAAAAGGCTGCAATTAGACGGGCATCAAATCAGATGCAATTACAGTGGATGTAACCATACAAAACAATGCTGGAGTATGCTATGTTCATGCATCATTAAACCATTTGGATACAACAGAAGATGGGAGAGACCAGCATAGGTACCGCTGAAGATGGTTTTAATGGTATATATTTTGGAAGCACCTGAAGTTAGAGAGGAAAATTCCAGTACCTTTGAAAAATGAATATCCTTGCTTAGTAATAGGTGAAAATCATATTTTTTCAGGTCTTTTATTGCTTCTTTTGCAGAATCACCACCTTATCTGTTCTTTATTTGTTAGCAAACTCCTTACCCTCCATTTCGTATAAAAGAAAATAGAGATAATCCAGAAAGCTTGAGTCAGGCCTGGTATCCCACCTGTGACCCAAATGGTGACAGGACTTAAAAAGAGTACAAAGGATTAGTTCAGAGAAAATCAATTTAGCTAGCAAATCTAGGACTCTCTCTCTCTCTCTGTCTGTCTCTCTCTCTCTCTCTGATATCCTCTCTGTGGGAGGAATAAAGATGCTTTGTTGAAGTTTCAAGTAGCTTATTCAGTTAACTAGGTAGATGGGTGGGTGTTCTTTTTCTAATATGTTACATTGAACAGGTCAGTTATTTAATAAGAGTTAAAGACAATTGTGGGAGGGTCCAGGGGGAAGCTAACTGGAGGGAAATCTGGGAGATAAAAACAAGGAGCCAATCCCAAAGCTTAGAGGTTAGTCCCTTATTTGAATATTCCTGAAAGACCCATGAGGGTTTATCTGCTCAGCAGCCTGCAGAACTTCATTCTTAGTTAAAATGTTTTTATTTTTATTTTTAGCAAAAAAAAAAAAAAAAACATGGCAACACACCATGAGCTACCACTATAGAACTAAATTTAAGAAAACACTTTCACCTGAGCTTCATCACGTCCATCTAATAGAGTGGTTTACTCTTTGATCATTAAAAATCCCTGCTTTTATAAGGCTATCCCCAGACTTTATCAGCCTGTTTTCTATCATATGTAATGTGAGAGGCTGTGCCTCCCTTTGTGTGGCTTAAATTCCTTTAAGCAAATTATGAAAGCTTTATTACAGAATGTTTTCCAGTCTACCTTGTCCTTATCAATGCTCTGTCGCATGTAATATGAGAGGCTGTGCCCACTTTTATGTGGATCATATCTCCTGAAATACATTATGAAAGAGAAATCTTCTCTTGTTTGGCAAAACAGTCTACCGTGCCTGCCTATAAGAGGCTCATACACATGATTAATGTGACCAGTCCCCATTCTTCTTCCTAATGAAGACAGACCGTTATATGCAAAGGAGGTAGTCACCTAAAGGTACCCTAGGTGATTCCCATTTTTTGAACAATACATGGATCCAGAGAAATAGCTTACAGTGGAAACAAGTCACAGTGCTCATTTTACAAAGCTCATGAATGTTCACAAGTAGAAGGAAAAATTTAAGTAAAATTTGAGACCTCAGAACCTTTTGTATAGGCTTTTTATACCCATGGAATAAAACTCCACCATGTGATGAACTGCAGAGTATACAAAATCTTGAATAAAATAAGTACTTCAGATCTTCTTTGAACATAGGAAAACTGTGCCTAGGGTGTAAGGAATATTTATTGAAGAAAGGCTATACAGGTAGCATCCTGAAACAACTAGCTTAAACATCCACTGGCAAGCATTGATCCAGGGAAGACCAGTAAAATGTGTTGTTCATTATAATTTACTGTTGGTTCCCCAAATCAGAGGGCACATAACTGTTTCCTGGAAGTGCTGCTGTATCAGATGTTCAACCAGTATAGAGTGGTGGTCCTACAATGGCAGAGATGGGTGTGGGAAGACATCAGGGAGCTAAAAATTGCCAATAACAAGCAACTTTATTTCTAAATTTATAACTAGCATCCTGGATACTACTTACTATGCGAAAGACCACAAAACGTATGGGAACCTTTATAGACAGCTACGTATGTTAGGAGAACAAGAGAAGAGGAGGGGAAAAGGAACACCAGTCAGTCAAATCAATCAACTATAACAGCATTTCATTTTAGCAGTTCAAGTACTTTATACCATACAGCAGGGAGAGGATAGGAACTCGGAAATACACCCCAGGTCTAGTACCTATGGCTCTAATGGACAGAGGCAGCCTGTAAATCTTGTTCTAGCTTACACATTACCCTTTAAATGACCTCTAAGGCACATTAACTTGCAGGATACAATTGTGATTCTTGGCTAGGCTTATAAAGGCCCCAGTGGTTGTTAGCCTAGTATATGAAAATATGAACCTATAGGTAAGTACTGAACTAGCTGCCCTTGTGGGCCATTTTAAGCCTCCCCATATTTCCCTTTTGGTGCTCAAATTAACCTATCCCATTCAGTGTTAAACTGATCTTACCCATCCCATGGTTGATAGCTGTATATTACCCTTAATGAGAATGAAAATAACTGGGACCATACCATAGATTATCTGAGAGGACCCATGTATGGGATAAAGCATTCAGGAGCTACCTCTGTCCATTAGTAGTACAGGGAGGAGTTCTGGGGTGAAGTTTATGTCTCCATCCATGGATGAGTTTTGCTTTACATGGTGGGAAGTCTGTTCCAGAGCAGCAGTATCCTCTGCAAGATATATTTGTCCCTCCAAACCATTCTGCTGATGTTGGGTTGGGGTTGGATCCATAAACTGAGTATTCTTGATGCCATTTGACTTGCTGAAGTGCGGTAAATCCCATTACTGAGTCAGAGGACACCTTATATGCCAGACACAAGTCAGCTCTTAGCAGTCTGTAGGATACTGAGTATAGTGATAGGGATTTGAGTCAGTCCATGTAGGATGTATTGTTTAGCCTTTGTACCATTTTAGTAAGCCATCTCTGTGGGCATTCCAGTTGTTGCATGTATCTGGACAGATACATGCCAAAGGTGCCACTGTACTCAATAACTGTCTTAATGAGGGCTGAGTAAAGGGAGCAATGCCATCCCTAGATCTAGACTCAATCCCTTTGTTTATAAGCTGTACAATATAGAAGGAAAGGATTATCTTACAAAAATGGACATGCCTGTTGAAAGTTAGGTCACTGTTCACACACATTTCCAAATCCAAAAAAAAACTGGGTCAGCTCTTATGGGTGTATTTTCAAGGTGGTAGCTGTAACTATTCTCACTTGCCTCTTCTAATGTCTTCATATGTCTCTATATAATGATATGCTGTTATCCCTGTAGCACAAGCCATTTCAGATGTTATGGCTACATTTTATCCTTAAAGCCCTGTAAAGCATAATGCCATTTTTTCCATCCATGTTTTGACATTGTAAACTGCATCATACTAAATGTTGTAGCACATTCTTGCATGTGTGTGTGTGTGTGTGTGTGTGTATGTGTATAAATATATAAACATATATATATATATATATATATATATATATATATATATATATATATATATAAAACCTTTGACACAGTGTCTCACCCCTTACTTTTGAACACACTATCTAACTTAGGCTTTTCACATAACACAGTAAAATGGTTTCAGAGCTACCTCAAGGATTGTAAACAAGCAGTGAAATGGTCCAATGAACTCTCACCCTTTCTCCACAACCCTACTGAAGTCCCTCAAGGCTCTATCCTAGGACCTCTACTCTTCAACATTTTCACAAACAACTTTCACACTGCCTCTCACCCTGAGACCCTCATTCAATACGTTGATAATTCCACCATAATCTGCACTGCTCGATCACTACCAGAACTACTTTCTAAAACTCAACAGTCCTTTACTGCAGTTGCATCCTGGCTAAGAAATGCTCAACTCTTTCTTAATCCAAAGAAGACAAAACTAGTAGTCTTCCATCCCAAAAACACCTCCCTTGTCACTGATCATTTTAACATCCTTGCATCTGACAGCACTGTCATAGAAATAGTGCAGGAAACCATACTTCTTGTCTTGGTGTTATAATTGATAATAAACTTTCATTTGACCCCCACAGACAGCAGAATATAAAGAAAACTCATCAAAAACTGGGAATCTTATATAGAAACAAACATTTCTTTACTGCAGCAACCAAAACAACCCTTGCAAAAACATTTTTACTTCCCTCCCTTCTTTATAGTGCCCCTATCTTAACTAACTTACAAACTTTTACCTAAGCAAGATGGAACAGTGCTACAACAAAGTTGCAAAGTTTGCCACAAACTCTAAATATCACCCACACGCTGTAAACCACTCCTAGAGTTAAACTGGCTTGAACTCCCAACCATCTTGCCTTTATTCAGCTATCCACCTTGCACAACCTTATATTCAAGCCTACTGCCTGCCCTGCACTAGCTAATCTAGTTACGCCCTACACACCAAATCGATCCCTACGATCAGAAGACAAAAATCTCTTAGCAATCTCAAAACTCACAAGAAAACCAGGTTACTCTCTCTATTCATACTCTGTCTCTATACTTTGGAATTCACTACCTCCGGCTACCAGGTCTATGCCTGGCCTAACCCATTTTGAAGCCTCTTTAAGAAATCATCTCAAAAATACTCTCCTCCTGCATAAAGCCTGCCTAATGCTCATGTCTTCCTCTTCTTCCACACTCGCCTTATCGCCCTCTTCTGTCACATTTCAATCCCTCACAGACTGCAGGATCCTAAAGCTCTTCTAACTCCTTCTCTGTTTCTATACCATATCCATAAGCTACTGCTCAGGCTGTATTGCTTCTATTCTTCTTAACTCTCTCTATCTATCTGCATCATTAACTTTCTGGCTGCTATTTTCCTAACTGAAACTAACATTCTATTTTTCATGTACTATAGCAGTCAGTGTTACACATTGCACCACCTACGTACTATTTTTTGGACACTATCTGTATCGTGTATGGTGACAGTGACTATTATTGTCTGTAATGTTTTAACTCTATAGAATTGTCTAGCTGTGTACTAATATATCTTGTAACATAGTTTGTTCTTTCAACTTATTTTTGTAAAGTATTTCTAATGTAATTTGTACTGTATTGGATTATACTGTATTTGTATTGTACTGCATGTGAAGCTTTTCTCTCAGGGCCTCTGCTGAAAACGGGCTCTGTAGACCCAGTCAAACCACCCTGGTAAACAAATTTCAAATAAATAAATAAAATAAATAAATAAATATATAGGTTTAGCATCACAATTACAAGTGAAGGTTTGGCAACCGTGGGATGTTGAATTACGGTTGGCTGAATCCCGTGTTGCTGAACCTTCATGTGTGCGAGTCCCTGTTCAGCGACTGCACTGTGCATTCGCACATATGAGTTTGATCTTATAACTAGAGATTGCGGTACTGTGTGGATCTAGAAATTTACCCTTTTCCCCACTGTACTGCAATCTCGGAGTTGGAATATATAATTTGCAGGGGGTGTGCAGGGGGGCTTGCCCCCCCCCCTGCAAAAATGTGTAGTTCAAAGTTGTGCAGTATGTTCATACTGCTGATAACTAGAACCTATGTTACTGGTTTGAAAGGTATAGGAGAATCAATATGCTGAATAATGTCAAATTCGAATAATTGGCACTATGTTCGACATATTGACCTAGTCAGTGTTCTATGTTCAGTGTTGTGGTTCATAGGTTCATAGGTAAGTACTAGGCTATCTGCCCAAGGTCATTTATAAGCCTAGCCAGAATGTGTTGGCTTTCGCCACCCTCTTAGATTAGTTCCCTGTGCCTCTGTCCAGCAGAGCCATTAGTTCCCTGTGCCACTGTCCAGCAGAGCCACTGTTGTGATCCCCGGGGTAAATTTTCTGTTTCCCATCCACCGTCAAGGTTTCCCTTGAAGAGCATTAGTGAGGGGCTCTGCCTGATGTATATTGCAATCCTGTTCCATGCAATGAATGGTTCAATGCAATTAACGTTTTTTTTTTGTTTTGTCTGTTGCAATTATGATAGTAAACCATATCAAAATGTGGAACAACACTTACCCAGAACTGGAATGAACAAATGCTTATTTTCCAGTTTTCATAATGTTGTTCTGCAAATGTTTGGATGCACGTTAGTGAACAGTAGTGTACATTTGCTAATTTGTATTTGACGTTGTGATACAGCTCGCACTATAGTGAGGATCGGGAAATCTACCCTTTTCCTTACTGAAGTGCAATATCAGAGTTGGAGTATGTAATTTGCAGGGGGTATGAGGGGTGTAGGGGGGCTTGGCCCCCTGCAAAACTGTAAACACTTGTACTGCAGATGTACAATTCATACGGCACCTTCAGCACAACTGCCTGAGGGTCCGACATCACCTCCTGGCATTCTGAATTTGGTTGAATGTGGACGTCATGGTGATGATGTTCGGCATTCCATTAACGCAACATTGCCAAATTCAGAATGTCAGGTCGATCAAATAAGTAGATTTTTTTTTTTAATTTTCAATGTTATGATAGTAAACTATATATATATATATATATATATTTGTTTTTGTTTTTGTTTTTTTTTATCAAGAGCAGTCACAGCTATAAAAAAAAAAGCATTTTATTATGTAAATGCATGAACTCACTTCCTTCCGAGAGGAAGGAAGCAAGAACATAAGTAGTATTATGTGATATTTACATTTGCACTAAGCAAGGGCAGGGTTTATTTGAAATTATTTGACATTATTTATAGTTTTAACTTGGGACCAAATTGATTATTATGCCACAACATTTGTTATTCTTCAACCAGGCAAGGGATAGTAAGAATTACATTATGCCTGCATAACATCTAATGAATGAGTCAGTATTCAAATATGTGGATCTATATCAGTCAACTCCAATAAATTTAACTTCTTCACTTTAGCAGTATTTAGAATTCTCAAAATGTTCTTTAGAAAAGAAAAATTCCTGGAAAAATGCAGCACAGAGTATCCATGTTTAGTAATGAGCAGGAAAATGCAGATGAAGTCTACACAGATTGTATTGTAATAAAAGGAACATAGGAATACAGGAACAATACTTGCAAATGGTCAAAGGGACTGTAAGATGCTAGCTATCTATATACATCTTTAAGCAGACACACATCAAAGTTCTCACCACCCTTTGGGGAAAGTACTTAATGGTGCTCACCTGCCAAACTGAGCAGGGCTTTTCATAATAAGCCTGATGCAGTTTTGTGTCTACCATCCAGTCATCAAGATTAGTTTTAAAGTTAGTCAAAGTTCGTACCGAACTGAGCAGGGCTTTTCATGATAACCCTGACACAGCTTTGTGGGTTTTGAGATTGCTAAGAGATTTTTGTCTTCTGATCGTAGGGATCGATTTGGTGTGTAAGGCGTAACTAGATTAGCTAGTGTAGGGCAGGCAGTAGGCTTGAATATAAGGTTGTACAAGGTGGATAGCTAAATAAAGGCAAGATGGTTGGGGAGTTCAAGCCAGTTTAACTCTAGGAGTGGTTTACAGTGGTGTGTGTGATATTTAGAGTTTGTGGCAAACTTTGCAACTTTGTTCTACCATCCAGTCATCAATATTAGTTTTAAAGTTAGTCAGCGTTTTACTTTTTTATCTTGTGGTAGTAACTTATTCCATAGGCTGGAAATATATTCAGTTAGGAACCTTTCCCTTCAGTGACTCTTTTTTATTTGTTGTTGTCGATTTAGGTTCCTACTGCAGGTATTTTTAGAGCCACTGGCTTTGGGAAGAAATACATCATCATAAAGGATTTGGTCTTTCACGGGTCTAAAAGCAAGACACAGGTCAACTCAGAGAAGCCAGTAGACAATTGAGTATAAGTAGTAGTAGTAGGCATCCTTCGATGCCAGAGAACCACGGGTTTGCACCGCTATTGGACTGATTTGTATGGCTCTTGATTAATCCAGTATGTTTTCCTAAGATGAATTTAGATGAGAGTCTCTCTTAATAGTCATACACAAAATGTATGACATAAACAATACCTTAAATTACAATTTAGTAGTATATTTCTAATTACAATAAGAGTCCTATACTCTAGAATTTTAATCTTGTCTTGTATCACAGTTTAGTATAATATTTCTAATTACACTGTTTCCTACATTCTATATTTCTACTTATGTCTTGCTGTGATGATTATATTCTATTGTACATTTGCTGTCTTGATCTACTGTACTTGTTCTATGTATTATTTGTTGTATTTTTTATGTGGAGCTTTTCTCCACGGGCCCCCGCTGAAAAAGGACTTTTGTCCAGTTGGACTTTCCCGGTTAACAAATGTTAAATAAAAATAAATAAATTTGAAGAGTGTCTTCTTTGGCTATGAAATCCAATCTGGGAATGGCAATCCTTTCTACATTCAGAGGAGCAGTATGCAGATATCAGTCTGGTATCATGGGCATGGATCTTCCTGAGGGCTCTCTTATCCTCTGCTCTCCTTGCCAAGGTGGTTTCTTATATAGTAAGTGCTTCCTTCACTTCCTGTTTCCAGGAAATCTTGTCTGAGGCAAGAGAATACCAGTTGTTCATGCTGATGGAGAGAGCACTGAGTACACTCTTGCTTCTGTCCTTGTAACACAATTTGGATCACCCTTTCTAACTTTTCCAGACTCCAGTTCTCCAAAAAGGAGTTTTTTGGTATTTGGCCATCTGTCATGTGTAAAACATGACTCAGCCAATGCATACATCGTTGTTTCAGGAGGGTGAGCATGCAGGTGTTGCCCGTCCTCTCAAGCACTGTGCTGTTGGGGATCTTGCCCTGCCATGAGGTACCAAGTATGCCCCTAAGGCAGCTCATATGGAATTATTGAGCCACTGATCCTGTTTTGAGTGCAGAGTCCATGTTTCACTGGCATGCAGTGATGTGCTCAAAACACAGGCTGTGTAAACCTGCACCTTCATGTGCAGAGTGAGCTTATTATTAGCCCGTACTCACTCTGTCAGCCTAGAAAACATTTTGGCAGCTTTTCCAATGTGCTTGTTGAACTCACTGTTGAGCAACAAGTCGTCAAAGATTGTAGAGCCTAGGTCCATGAACTCATGGACAGCCTGCAGCTCATAGTCACTCACCAGGATTGATGGCTCAATGCCCACATTCTGGCCTATCACCTGGGTCTTCTTTGAGCTGAGCCTGAGGCTAAATTCCATACATTCATACCCAAAGCAAGTCATAAGTGACTGAAGTTTTTGCTGAGTGTGAGCCACAATAGCTGCATCATCAGCGAACAGGAACTCCCTTAGATGCATCCTAAGTACCCTAGTCTTCGATTTAGGTCTCAACACTTTGAAGAGGTTGCCGTCTATTCTGGTTTGGAGAAAGACAACGTCTGTAGCAATTTCAAAAGCAAATTTCAACAGAACTTAAAAGAAGATACCAAACAATGTTGGAGCCAGTACACACCCCTGCTTTACTCCGCTAAGAATCTTAAAAGGTTTGGATGTGGATCCATCATACGTGATGGTCCCCTTCATACCTTCATAGAAGATCCTGATAATGCTAAGAAGTATTGGAGAAAAGCCGATTTTTGCCAGAATTGCAAATAAACCTTTTGCTACTAAAGAAGTCAAATGCCTTGTTCAAATCAATGAAAGCAATATACATAGGTTTGTTTTGCTGTCTGCCCATTTTTTGTAGTTGCCTAACAGAGAAAACCATGTCTACAGTTGTGACTGTCCAGCTTTGAACCCACACTAAGACTCAAGGTAAACTCTCCTTGCAAGAATGTGAAGCCTCTTCATGACAACATGTGCAAACAGCTTCCCATGATACAGAAAAGGGTGATGCCACAATAGTTGCTGCAATCACTTTTGTCACCCTTATTCTTATAGATATTAACTATGTTAGCATCCCTCATATCTTGTGGTACACTACCTTCTCTCCAGCATTGCCAAAGTATTGCATGCAGCTCTGAGATTAGGGTGCTGCTAGCACATTTAAGGATTTCTGAGGGAATACCATCTTTCCAGGGGCTTTTCCTGAAGAGAGTGCTTTTGGTGCATCATTGAGCTCCTCCAATGTGGGCTCAGCACATCAAGTTCAGTCATAGCTGACAGAGGCTCAATGGCATTCAGGGCTGTCTCCATAACTACGGTCTCTCTGACATACAGCTGCAAGTAGTGTTTCACCCAGCATTCCATCTACTTAGTTCTGTCCTTCAAGACCTCGCTTGTGGCTAACTTAAGTAGGGTGATCTTCCTTTGTGATGGGCCGATGGCTTGCTTAATCCCATCATACACTGCTCGCATGTCATCAGTGTATGTGGCCTGCTGAATCTTGAAGCAAAGTTGGAGCCAGTAATCATTTGCACACCACCAAGCTACCTGCTGCACTTGACACCGAGCACACCTGAGTGCCTGCATTGGGCAAGGACCTGTATGCAACCAGTGTCTGTCACTTCTTCTCAATCAGGGCTGTCAGCACATCAGTGTGGGCTTCAAACCAATCAGCATACTTGACTGTTTCCTTTGTCTGCCAAAGCTAGATATTGCAGTGTTATAGATAACATCCTGTAGTTTATCTAACATCTTGTTGGTGTTAGTGTCATCCAGGCAGGGCAAAGTCTCTTCAAGTGCTTGAACAAACTTGTGTACCTTTGAAAGGTCATGAGTCTTGCCTATGTCAATGTGTGGCCTCCCATCCTTTTTAGAGTGAAAGAACCTTTGACTCTGGATATTCACCCTACTACACACAAGCAAGTGGTCAGTATCACAGTCTGCACTGTAGTAACTGCATGTTACTCTGATGCTACCTGAATTGCTGCATCTGGTGAATCCATTTTTATTCATCTTTCTTGTTCCAAAATGTCCCACACAAGATGGCCAGCTGTGATATAAAGTCTTTCTCCATGATACATCCAGTTATAGGCAACCTTGTGCCCTGGAGAGCCACAATGTCCATCTGCAATCTGCTCAACTCATTGTTAATGACTGCTGTCTTCCAAGCATCACTGATGTTCTGTAGATTTTCTGTAGGCCTGGAGTCATCATCCTTACATTCCATGTTGTCTAGCCTAAAGACTGGTTTATTTTGTTGCTTTTTTGTTTTTCCAGGTTAATGGTTAATGATCCACCTGTTGGGGGAGATCCCTAAGTCCCACACACCCTGTTGAGCAAGTATTGGCTGGTGGCTGCCCAGCTTAAGGTGGGCGGTAACTGCCCAATGTGATCAAAGGATCTCTCCCACCATTAGAAGCAGACCCAATTGAGTGCATTGGCATATTACTAGTAGCTGCTACTTCCTTTGCTGTGTCACCACCCACAAAGCAATGCTAGAGTGTCCTCTCCAGGGCACAGGGCTGGGCAAGTGAATTTGAGGAAACAGCTGATGCCCAGCAGCAGGTTCCCCCTCTCCATGCCACTGACATGCTCCAAGGGGAAAGGCAATACCAGTACAACTTGGCATCAGTGTCATCGCAGGAGTTTCCAGAGTGAAGTTGAGTACAAGCTCAAACTGCCATAGGGACTCCATTTCCGGATTTTTCCTTGAGGTTTACTCCCAAAGCCTTCACTCACTATGACTAGGTATTCCTCCAAGGAGTGGGAATTTTAAATCAGAGACTGCCTTCTCCTAGGTGGGTTGCCTTCCCACGCTAAAGAGCATTCCCTGCCTGAAGCAACTATTATTAAGGTGCCAGTCACCCACCGTCGCCCCTTCTCCTATCAGTACAAACAGTTTTTCCAGATTTAGAAACTAAGCTACACATTAAGACCAGGAGCTGGACTTGGGTTGTCAGAGGCTCTTAGAGATACATGCCATGAGAGCATTTACTAGATAGTGAAAGCTTATCTCCACTACCGCCCCCAGCTATGCCAACCTTTGAAACCTGAGTTTCAGGAGAATGAATATAAGGAGTGTCATGACAATCTAACAGGATAACTAAAAGATTTAAGAACTTTAATTTTGTTGGTTTGAAATATTTGGTGTCCATACATATCAGCCTCTTAGCACTAGATATCAGGACAAAGCCTAAAATAATTGGTGGACAAAGGCCCAAAAATAGGGACAGATTTTAAATATTGCTGTATAAATTTAGGAAGTTGTTAGAATAATAGGACTTGTGTTGACATGCATTTTCTAAAGGATTTGAATTCTGAAACACAAATGTATGTCATTATTTAGTGACTTCAATCCTCAGTGATTTGCCAAAAAAACACAAATTTTAAGAAGAACAGATCAAAAATATTAAGCAAAAATCTGGACAACAGTTGAAATGTATATTGGGGGTTTTCCAGTGGAGTGATATGCTTGGACTTTTACATGCCAAAGGTGGCCTTGTATTCAGTGATAGGTCTGATAAGGGAAGATTACAGCAATAGAATGACTTATTTTGATCTTGAAGATATTCTCTTGAAAATTAACTGGGCAACATAGGATGTTTTCCCAACTATAATGGAAACATGATGATTGAATGAGAGTTTTCCACATGAGGATGCAGGTCTCTTATGATTTATTTGCCAGAAAAAGAGTACCATTTACAACTGTGAAGTGTGAACAGATTTTTTTGCTGAACACTGCCATAATGCACTTTTTTTACATTTAGGTTAGACCATTTGGGGTACACCAGGTATGTGTATATTCCATACCTAGTTGGAGCTGTTTGCTATCAATAAATGAACAGATAATAGTGCCCATCTTACAGGCAGCAGCAAACTTGGTCAACCAGACTTCTAGGATTTTGACTTGGATGTCTGCTCTATAAAGCTATGCCAAGTCCATTTCCAGGCTGCATGCTTATTTTCAGTGACAAAAAACAGATTAATAAATAATTATCAGCTTTTATAGACTCTCAGCATGTAAATGATCTATTAATATATAATATATTATATTATATTATATATATTAATCTCCCAATATAATATAATATATTAATATTAATATGAATAAGCCCTTTTATCACCTACTGGATAGCCAATTGGCTCAGTGATAGGACCCAGGAGGTCAAAATGAGTGAGGCCACCTCCACCAAGAGGCCCATCATTAGCAGAGTCCCCCAGGGCTCAGTACTGGGCTAACTCCTTTTTGGCACCGATTACTCTGAAGTGGAAGCAAACACTGAAGGTTTATGGCTGACTAAGTCTGCAGATGATTGTAAGCTGGGGTTATCATTGACTCCCCTGTAGACACTAACATTCTTCAAGCAGGCCTATCTCTGACTAACACATGGTACCAAAGCCATTGTCTTAAACTCAATGCTAAGAAATCCATAATTGTACCCTTTGGGAAGTCAACCATCCTGGCTAATTACCATGTTGATAATACACCCTTAAGATTCGACCCATTGGTCAGAGATCTGGGTGCTAGCACAGACAACAGCCTTACCTTTGACCACCACATGGCCACAGTGGTGAGGAAATCCTTTTTCTGTTGTACAGCTTATAAGTAAGGGCATGGCATCTAGATTCAAAGAGGTTATTATCCCACTTTACTCTGCCCTTATCAGACCAGTCATAAAGTACAGTGTTCCCTTCTGTATGTACCTAACCAGGCATAGACAGCAACTTGGGAGACCTCAGAGGTTCCTTACAAAAACAAAATACAAGGCATAACAAACCTGCCTTACGCAGAGCACCATAAAGCCTTTTCCCTCTACTCAGTCTCCTATACATTGCTAAGAGGTGATCTATGCCTGACTTACAAGGTATTCACAAACCATACAGTTATGACTCTCCCTGCATATTCATAAATCAAACAGTACCAGGAATAAAATGTCTAAGGGCCTGTATTTTTTCTGTGACTTAAACAGAACATACTGAAGAGACAGGTATGTGTCTCGGAGACTGACACTCCTATGGAACAGGTTTACCATCCATGTGAAGTTGCATTCATCTATTACCCTGTTTAAGCACAATCTAGACTGGTGAATGGGGAATAGGAACTGTGATGATGTGAGGTATTGCTAGCTACACCAGGAGAAGTAAGGCAGTGCATGTGTATGAGCATAGCTAGCTGGAATGTTGTAAAGAATTATATGTCATATGTATATCAAACTGATTTGTGCAGGTGCTTGTTTTTAAAATGTATTTGTAAAGCTGCTTATGTTAAAAACGCATCAACAGTGGATCCTGCTAGACAGAAAAGAAATTCACCTGTATGTCAGACTGTATTGTAACTGTTGAAATTAATATATTGTAATGGAGGATACTGGAAGAGAAGATGTTAATCTCAGTCCAGCTAACTTTGAAAAAATAGTCTGAAATTCAATTACCTGGTTTAGGCCATAAAGCTTGTATCTTGCAGTTCTGATTGCAGCTAGAGACAAAATGTCAGTGAAAACCAGGACTACGAATCTACTGTATTGTCCTTAGGGGTGAACTAATTGCTACCCTGCAAGGGTGGAAGTTTTTTAAATGGTTTTATAGCTTCCAGATGATATAACATATCTTAGCAAAGTTCTGTGTGTGTATTATGACACATAGGCGCAATATTCTGGTTCAGTTTCTATTAAAGGGGGTAGTGTGGGAACCAGTAGTCAAATGACCAGATGTGTGTGATGTTGTTCTGTAAGCCAGCACTGAAATGATGTTTTAATACTAGAAGAATCAGAAGGCTTAGGGCAATCTGTTTGTGAAACCTGTCAGGAAGGAAGACCACTCACCCACTTCATCTTGCCTTGCTCTAGTAAGTGAACTAGGGGACAATAAGTCTTTAGATCAGTCAGGAAAATATAGTGAGATTAGTTAAGTATTGTTTTTCTATATCTGCTTGAATATTTCCATCGGTGTTATTTTTAATATTTCCTGTGATTGAAACTCTGTTGTTTATTGTATATAGATGTCTAGTATTTTCATGTTATTTTATTATTTATTGTTAAATATATTTAAACTTTTCTTTGTGGTTGGTCTTTTAGAGAATATTTTAACCTTTGAGAGTACTTATATTTATTTGATGACACTGTGGCCACTCCTGAAAGCCTTGCTGCATTGGTCAGACACTACCATTTATATTAGTATTAATTTTACTCAGTATAATTGGGTACCCTTGCAAGAGGCTTAGAGTAGATGGCTTTGGAGTGTTCTGGTGGCACTATCTACCTTATAGTCTAGGCAGAACGAGCATAACTGATAAATCTGTGCCAGCCTTTCTTAGTGTGTGTGTGTGTGTGTGTGTGTGTGTGTGTGTGTGTGTGTGTGTGTGTGTGTGTAAAATTAAATCTCAAAAAGTGTGTGTGCTTCAGCTACATGGAGCAGGGACACAAAGCACTGGTTTCACAGAGATGGCAGTGGAGGACTTGGCTTGGAAATCTCAGCTAAGGACTCAAGTCTGTAGCTGTGGTCAGTGTGGAGTCTTATTTGAGGCTTATTGAGAGAGAGGGAAACCCAGCCCCAGGATTGGAGTGCATTCCCTGTGTACTCTTAAGAGACACTGTGCTTTATGCAGAGAGCTGCATCTGGAAATACTGTTATCTATTTTTGTTCTAAGTGAATGTCCCTCACCGGTGTCAGTGTTGAGAATTGAAACTCCTTGGTCACTGGCCAAGAGAAGGGACGTCACAGGAACTTTGCACCATTCCTGATACCCATGTCCCTTATAGATAGAGGCAGCTTATACATGACTGGCCCTCAGTGTCCTATTTAGATATGGGGCATCATTATTCTTTTAGGAAAACTTGGCTAGGCTAAAAAAGGCTCCTTGGTTCATTAGCCTAGTAACAATTTATGAATCTATGACTGTACAGATGTAAGTAGCAACATATTAAAATGACAGCCTAAGTCTTTGAACTTAGTTCACCAAATTAAGATCCTCAGTGCAAGCATACCAGACTTATGAATGAAATAATTTGGACTAATAACTGTTTTTGAATGTTTTAGTATGGACTGCTAGCTCAGGGGTTTCCAGGTGCAGTTTTATAATACTGCCCAGGCTCTCAACTGAAATGAATCAGGAGTTTGTAGGGGCAGTTTTATAATACTGCCCAGACCCTCAACTGGAATGAATCACAACAAAGTATTACTATATTATTATCATTCAAAGAGGATTACATTGTAGCTGTTTAGATCATGCATAGAGCTACCATATCTGATCAGTAGGGTGTGTAAGATATTAAACATCTGCCTGCATACCAGTTTTATACCTGTTACTTTGTTATTGTGTAAAAAGTGTATGCATCCAGTTAGCATTCTTTCAGTTACTGCTTTTTTCCATTTTGACTTTTGCTTTACTGGTCCTCATTCTGTTTGCTACAGAGATCCCCACTGGCCATTGCTCACTTGTAATAGTACAGTAGACTCATTCTCTTCCCTTGTACATATCATATTAGATAAGGTCAGAGCTATTGTTAGATGCCAGGGTGATAAGCATTTACCTCTTAAACTGTTTCAATTGTTGTTGAGAAGGTGTGTGTGCTGCTTAATTTGCTAACTCTTATGACACGCCTGGAAGGAGTATTGTCAAACATTTTTGTTATTGTCCTCTCTAAATCACCCTTACAGATGTCCCTGTAATGCTTTCTCTACACTCTTAAAAATGGTGCAACCTTTCATCTGTTTTTCTATACTTTGGGTAGAAACTCTAAGTTCAAAGCATTCATCCTCCCAAACTAATGTTGGAGGCTTTCACCTCATGAACAGTTATTATTAACTCATGCTATAGAAGTATAGATATTTACATATGTATATATGTATAGAATCATATTGATGCTAGCAACCTGTGTTCATTATCTGTGTTGTAGTCATGGTTAAAGACATATGATTTCCTGTAAAAGACACTTTGTTTCTTTGATATAATGGGAAAAATTTACTCAGTTTACTGTATAAAGTACATCTGACTATATCAATGATGTTTTGAGGAATGATGAATGGGCCTGAATGTTTGTACTGCTTATGCAGTATGATGAAGGGAGAGCCTAAACCCATTTTGGAACTTTACGGTAAATTTAATGCAATGCACTATTTTATGTTATGAGACAATGCATTGCAGTGTTAATGCTGATCTTTTCTAATCACATAAGTGCATGTGGGAGTACAGTCCAGTTTCATTGTGTGAACGTTTTCAAACATATTTCTTCTTTTGGCTGATCACGTTAGAGTTTGCCACAGCAGTTCATCAGTCCGCAGAACAATTGGCAGTGGAATTTTTACAGTGTATATTTTTTGTGTGGCCATTTTGGTCTTCACTAGCTTGACCACCAAGCCTTCCTGACTTACATTCTGTCCTAGTAGTAGCACCTCACATAACCCTTGAGAGGTTCCCTTTTCCAGTGGAACTACAGCATTTATTAACATTTTTCCTATGGCAAAGCAATGGGATTAGAATCTCATGAAAGTGTTCAGTAATCTGACATGATTATTTGGTATGCTCTCCTTTCATGGTGCATTGTCTGCTATAATGTACTGAGTTATACTTTTACTCCGTAATCCCATTTTTTTAAGGAATGGAATTCGGGGCCTTCCACAAAATGCAGATCTGCAGACAGACAGTACTAGCTCCTTTCATCTGGAATGGGCAAGCCAGCCTTGGTCATTTACTCCCATTCTTCCCTTGATGGCTCTTTTTGCACCCAGTTCATTATGTGAACTTGGCTCAGGGGTTTCATCCCTGTGTGAAACAGGGCCAGCTGTAAAGTAGTATGACTGGTTAGCAGTTAAGAAATCTTAGTAATGCAAAAATAGATTTAAATGTTACCATTACTACAAACCTCTCAAGTCTCCAGATTTTCAAAGACTGTCCAGATTTTTGATTCATATATTTAGTCTGTTCCTCAAAAAATGTGCATTTTTCTGGCAATTCACCAAGGAGTAAAGTTTTCAAATAATGACATACATTTGAGTTTCAGACTTCATATCCTTTAGAAAATGTACGTTAACACAAATCCTTTTATTTTATCCACGTTCTATGTCTATAAGAGCAATATTTAAAATGTCTGTTTTGCTTCCATGTCCCCCCCCCCATTATTTTAGACTTTGCCCAGATTTCTTGCACTAAGAAGTTGAAAGTATGCATTACTACTAGAGCATTTATTCATCAGCATCAAGAACTATTACAATGCAGAAAGTTTAATTATTAATCTTTTATAGAAATATGCGAAAATAGTAAAATAGATGAAAACTATTCACCATAGAATACATTAATGTCAATCTGTCAGGTAGCATTATTCAGGTAGGAGTTTATTCAGGAAGTTGGTCGTGACAACTACTGAGCTCTTCTATTATGTAGTAAGTAAACGTCGGAATGCAGTAAGTAATTGGATTAAGTATGTCTTAGACACTTGAGACTGGTTTGTGAAGGATACACTGCATGGTTAGCCTTGGCACAGTGTTGGTACTTCCCTGGACTCCAGTAGCCATTGTTGACAAGGTACAAATATAGTGAAATTTAAAAAAAAATGTCTGGGTATGTATTTATTATTTATTTATTTGACATTTGTTTACCGGGGTGATCTGAATGGGTCTACAGAACCCATTTTCAGCAGAGGCCCAGGGAGAAAACCTCCACATACAGTACAATACATACACAGTCTAATCCAATACAATAAAGATTATATTAGAAATACTATACAAAAACTAAGTTGAAAGAAGAAGGTGGAATTCATTAAATGTGTTGCCTATTGTGTCACTGGCTTGTTCTGCTCTAGAGTCATCAGAATGAAAGCTGTGTTTGCCTTTTGCTACTTTTAGCTACTCTACTAAAGGTTTATAAAAATGTTTTGTGTTAATAAAGAGAGGCTATTTTTCAGAATAGTAAAGGTCATCAGCAAGGGTGAATAAACTGCCCGTTGCACTATACCTTTACTAAGAACTGATTGCTGATCATATGATGAGATAGTGTAGGAATGTCTATTTACTTATGCCATACCTACAGTATAATTCAACAGTGAGTGGCATGATAGCTGTAACCAGAACTTTGGTCTAAATGTTTGCAAATCACTGTGTTTCATTGGTCTTACATACAGTCTGTCTAATCCTCCTGCCACCTGTTAAGTCATGTGGATGTTCCTACAAAGAGGGAATGTGTCTGTCTTGTATGTAGAGTCTGCCAACTTATATAGTATCCATGCTTTCTGAGCATTTGCCTGAGTGCAATTTTGCTTGAGGATGTGGGATATTGGTACTGCTTTCTAGCAGTCATCAAAGTGATAAGGAACACTTGAGTATCTACATCAATTCATAAGTACATAGCAGTTATAATGCAGTTGAATTGAAAGGCCATGTTCACCTTGCCATCACCCACCTTTATGCTGTACCCCCTTCTCAAAAAAAGGAAAACAAGTTAGTCCAGCGGCAAATTTGTGGGCACCCATCCTATCATCCAGGTTAGATTTGAAGGATGCTAGAGTGTCACATTATTTAAGTTGCAGGGGAAGTCAATTTCAGAGATAATGTAGGCTTTGGGTAATGAATTTATTCCTCCACTGAGATTTATTTACATGTTAGTGGAGATTTAGGTCTCTTGTTCTAGTGTTAATTTATCTATTTTATTTTGCCAAGATGTAGGAGATCAAGGAAGGGCAGGTTCCCTAATGGCTCAGAGTGCAATACATAGATCTCCCCATAACAGCCTATAAGACACCATGCTTTAAGCCTTTCCTAGTAGCTCATGGTCTTTAGACAAACAATCGTCTTGGTTAGGAACCTTGGAACCTAATATGTCTAGATATGTACATCTCTAAAACGGGCATTCTATTAAATACTTAGCGCAGTATACAGGGGTATGATAACCTCTTTTGACCTGGAAGATATGCCTTTATTTATTAGTTGTGATAGATATAATGGTTTTCTAACTACTGTAATTACATGATGGTTGTGTGAGAAGGAATTATTAACCCAGGTTGTCATTTTGGAAAGGAGTATTAGCTGTGTTGTATTTTGCTGGAAGATGTTTCCCAGAGTTTCCCAGAAATGACAATGGTACACTTCTTTGCATTTAATTTTAGCCCTTTTTTGGTATGTGACTTGTTTACAAGGTTAAGTTCCTGCTCTAATGATGATACCATAAAGGGATTTGCCAATAACACTCAGTTTGCTGTCATCTGTGAACTTACTTAAAAAAGGTCCTGATTTCTAGTCTTGAGGTCAGAAAAGTAGATGTTGAAAAGGAGGGGGGTCTCATTACTGAGCCATCGGGGACACCACTAGTTATTTTTATACTTACAGAGGAGACACCTGCAATTTGACAATGTGGAGTCTGTCTTTTAACCAGTTTGCTGTCCACCTCACTATGTAAAGATCAACATTTAAGGTACTTAACTTATTAATAATACCAGCATGTGGCATTCTGTCAAATGCTTTAGCCATGTTCAGATAAACTGTGTGCACAGAATGACCTCTGTTTACAGCCTGAGTGATTTTCTCAAAGAAGGTGACTAAGGAAGCAGGCTATCTTTTTGACAAAACCAGACTGATGTTAATCTAGCCAAAAAAAAGCTTTTAAAATTAGAGGTAATGAGGTCAGTTATGATGTGTCCCATGGCTTTGCAATTCATACTAGTCAGGCAAGTGGACAGGTAGTTCCTGGGGGGTCCATGATAGGAGAACCCTTATGTAGGGGTATCACCACTCCATACTTTGGGGACATACCTTATATGTATACTTATATTAAACAGGTTAAAGTGTTTACAAGGCTTCCACATGGAAGTAGTATTTTTGGCCTTAGAAAGTATTTCCAGCACATTCTCCTTTGTAATGTTTATTAAGAGGTGTACAAAATGGAATTAGTCGTCAAGGGATAACTGTGTCTTGACCAACGTCTGCACTAAATTTGCCTGCTAGTATATTTGCTGTATCATTTGGGTCAGGCCATTGATGATGATGTCATTATGGATTAGTTCTGAATACTGTTGGGTGTTGTTTCTTAGTTTTCAAATTTAACCAAAGAAGGATTTATGATTATCCTTTGCTTCAGAACCTAATTTAAGTTCATGATTTGCCCAACTAGCCTTCATAGCAGATTTTACTTTATTGCTGATAGTTTTAATAGGATGAATCTATGAACATGTGATTTTTGACATGATGAGTTTTTAGATTTACTCTGTGACTTAAAAAGTTTATTTCTTTTGTTATAGATTTTGTTTATACTAATGGACCCCCAGGGTGGTTTACTCTTAAACATACTATTATATTTTGTTCTAGCAGGGATAGTCATGTCTAAACACTAGTTTATTGAGTATAGAACTCATTGGTATAGATTTATCTGTCTCATAGTTGTAATTGGTGATCTGGCTAGTGAAATGCAATAACTTGTTATAAAGTTTAATAAGGGCTGCCTGAAGTTTTTGAATTCAGAATTATCAGCTACAGGGGCTTTACATAGAAGATTACAAGAATTTGGTCAGACTTAAACCAGGGATGGAACAATTAGAGGGGAGGTACATGCAGAGAATATTTTGACCTCTGGCTGGCACATTGGCTATCTGTTCCAGGGAGTGTTTATTTATTAGGTCTAAAATCACTGGGCATATCCAACTTTTCTGATATATATATATATATATATATATATATATATATATATATATATATATATACATATATAGGTCTATATTGAATCAGCGAACACTTAAAAAAACGAACGCTGATTCATATTCAATGAACGCTAAAAATCCTGAACACCCAGAACAGCAAATTTTTTTCTCAGGGAAAAAAATTGCTGGGCCGGTTTTGGGAGTTTGCCGTTTCCTCCACTGTGGTGCGATCTTGGAGTTGGTGTATTTAACTAGGAGGGGTGGGGGGCATAGCCCCCCACATGGGGGGGGGTTGGGGCGAAGCTCCCTACATTAAATACTATTTTAAGTCATTTTTTGTTTTTTTGTTTTCTGTGGAACAGTGATTTTTTTCCCTGGGGAAAAAAGTCGCTGTTCCGAGTGTTCAGCATTTTCAGCATTCGCTGAACTAGGGTCGATGAATAAGCATTCACTTATTTAATATAGACCCTATATATATATATATATATATATATATATATATGATATGTGTGTGTGTGTGTGTGTGTGTGTGTGTGTGTGTGTGTGTTACGGTTAATTGAATGGTAGTTAAAATCTCCCATTATAAAGGGGTTTTTAGTAATAGACAGTTCTTTGAGTACTTTTAGGAGATTTTTTCAGCGTAAGTCAGAGATTAGTCAAGAAAATTTAAATACCTCACAGTGGTTAGCTGCACAAAACCAAACAGTCAACAGTTAAAAAACAAGAAAAGTGCAGTTCCGCGGCTGATAAAAGACGAAATTCCAGATCCAGTGTAGTCAAAAAGTTTAATGAAAAAGATTAGCGCTTTCACAATTCAAACAATTGCTTCTTCAGATCACAAAAAGACCAAAAAACCACAGGTTTAAATACTCCATCAATTAACAATAATTAGTCATGTGATATGTAAAACAGTAGTGAATGTGCTCAGGAAGAGAGCTATTTAAAAAGACAACCACAGTAAAAAACATCCTTCATAAAAAACATATGTATAAACAAGATACATAAAATCTGTAAAAAATTCTACAACACTCTAAATGACCTGAAAATCTAAATATATTTAGATATATTTTTTAGATATATTTTTTTAGATATATTTTTTATATATATTATGTTAACTAATGTAGTATAAATATTATATACAATTACTTTCTCAAACCCCTATTCTTTAATTCTGGTTTCAGGGGAACTACATCATTTAGACCAGAGACTTTATGCGCTCTGAGTCTAAGAATCCATCTAGTTTCATTGCGTTCAGTGTTATTAATAATATCACCTAATCTCATATCAGTCCTGGTAATCTCCAATACCTGAAAGGCAAATTTATGCTGATCCCCTTCCTGTGTTACATGTTTATCAAGTGCACTGTACTCTAATCTTTTACTAATACAATATAAATGGTCTCTTATCCATTCACGGAGACGACTGTTGGTCTTGCCAACATAAAATTTTCTGCATGTCATACACTTAGCTAAATATACTAGATTTTTGGTGTTGCAATCTGCTTTAATGTTAAGCATGAACTTATGCCCAGAGTCAGGATGTATAAAGCTCGGATCTTCATTTATACTGGTACAAAAATTACAAGCACCACATCTCTTAGTGCCTGTCAGTATATGGTTCATATCTTGCCCTTCATATTTAGGGTAACATAACTGTCTTCTTAAAACCCGCGGTGGTGGTGCTGCAGTAGTGTTGTCACCTCACAGTAAGACGCTGTCCAGTTCGATTCTCAGCTCGAGCGATTTCTGCGTAGAGACATGCATGAATGGGCGTAACTTCTTTGAAGGTTGTGCATCAGGGCTGGTAACTCGGCACGTAAAAATCAACTACCAATCATTAGCGGACCGGAGTTCCGCTGTGGTGACCCCTAACTGGGAAAAGCTGAAGACACAAACATAACTGTCGTCTTAAAGATTTATTATTCCTGTAAACAAAAGAGGGCTTAGTTCCAAGAATCCCAGCTGTATTTTCATCAGTTTGCAAAACATGCCAATGTTTACTAACTATATTCTTAAAAACATTGACCTCACTACTGTATGTTAAATTAAAACAAAAATTTCTGTCTCTAAATCTGTGGTTTGAAACATTTCTTCTCTGGGGTGAGGAAAAATAAGGTTTACCAAGATTCTTCCTCTCCTTCCTAATTACTTCACTCGTTTTATGAATCTCAGTACTATCATAACCCCTATGTTCAAAATCTTTAATGAGTTTAACCAAGCTCTCTTCAAAATCTAAATCATTAACTGTTAATCTTGAGGCATGTAACATTTGTCCCTTCATAACATTGGGGAATATGTCCCGGATGAATACTATCTCTATGCAGGTAAGAAGGTACATAACATTCTTTCCTATAAACATTTGTAGAAATACTGCCATCTTCTTTATCCCGCTGTATTTGTACATCCAAATAATGTGAAAACTCAGAAGAGTATTCAAAAGTCAACTTCAGGAAACTGACTCTTGTGTTCATATAATCAAAGAACTGTAAAAGTTCTGCCTCGGTTCCTTTCCATAAAAGGAAAAGATTGTCTACAAAATGACGAAAGAATGCTATATTCTTCCCTATTAAGCCTTTAATATATTGAGATTCCCTCCCATTCTGCCATTACAAGGTTGGCGTAGCTATTGGCACAAGGAGTGCCCATAGCTATACCAACCAATTGCAAATAATAATGGTGCTCAAAAATAAACACATTATGTTCTAGAGTCATTTCCAGCAAAAAACATACAAGGTCAAGATGTTGTACACTGTATTCACTATTTCTTAAAACAAATGCTTTCATCATTTCTATCCCTACTGAATTGGGAATCATGGTGAATAGAGATACAGCATCCATAGTAACAAAAAATTCTAAATCACAAAACTCTGTAGAATTCATATACATATAAAGCTGTTTAAGAAATTGTTTACTGTAATTTAATACTAAGTCATATTTGTCCAGTATAGGTCTCAAGTGCTTTTTAATATAGACTGAAAAAGATTCTGTTAACCAGCCAGTGCCCAAAACAATAGGTCTAAATTCAGGGGTTTGTGAGTCCTTATGTACTTTAGGTAACCCATGTAAATATGGAACCAGTGATTGTTCAATAATAAAATACTGAAACATTTCCTTGGAAATGATACCCATCTGCAGTGTTTCCATAAGTGCTCTCTGCACTCCTGATTTCATTGTTTCTATTGCAACCACATCAATTTTCTTATAGGTGTTAGAATCACTCAACATATCCCTGCTAGTATCAAAATACTAGGCCCTATTCATAACTATTGACCCCCCTTTATCGGCTGGGTGAATAACTATAGTATTATCATTATGTAAATTACTGAGAGCCAGTTTTTCATTAATAGATAGATTCACAAATGTATTACATTTTCTGTTACCAGAAAAATAGTTACAAACATCTTCTTCACACAATTTGAGAAAAAATTCAAAAGCAGGATTGGCTTCAGGTATAAAAGCACTAGGCTTTATAAAAAGACAAGTAGCATCGCTAAATTCTCCGGTCTAAATGGTGTACTTCCCCTGAAACCAGAATTAAAGAATAGGGGTTTGAGAAAGTAATTGTATATAATATTTATACTACATTAGTTAACATAATATATCTAAAAAATATATCTAAAAATATATCTAAATATATTTAGATTTTCAGGTCATTTAGAGTGTTGTAGAATTTTTAAGAGATTTTATGTATCTTGTTTATACATATGTTTTTTCATGAAGGATGTTTTTTACTATGGTTATCTTTTTAAATAGCTCTCTTCCTGAGCACATTCACTACTGTTTTACATATCACATGACTAATTATTGTTAATTGATGGAGTATTTAAACCTGTGGTTTTGTGGTCTTTTTGTGATCTGAAAAAGCAATTGTTTGAATTGTGAAAGTGCTAATCTTTTTCATTAAACTTTTTGACTACACTGGATCTGGAATTTTGTCTTTTATCAGCCGTGGAACAGCACTTTTCTTGTTTTTTACCTGTAAGTCAGAGATTGACAAGCTCAGTTTGCTGGTCCTTGGCTATTTGTCTACGTGTGATATTGCCATTGACAAATATGGATACACCCGTTTGGTTTCCCCCAGGTCACAGAGCCCAGGTACAGTGGGAATACTATCTTTACACTTAAACCAAGTCTCATTTACTACACAAACATGGATACATTCAAGGTGCAGGAGAGCATATTAATATCATGCAACTTATTCTTAAGACTTTTGACACTGAGTAGGGCAATCTTAAAGTAATTTGTATTTGAATTTGAATTTAGATTGGTTATTGCATTATTGTCAGCAAGGCTGTAATGCCCATTAGTTAGACTTTTCCTAAAAATATAATGCTATGGGGGCAGCAAGCTCTTTCTGAAGCCTTGGAATGAGAACTGCAGGCCATATCTACTGAAGCAAACTGACTTACCAACCATTTTGTCCCATGATGACACATGCTGGATTTCCTTAGAATGACATCAACTACTTAACCATTTCTTAAAGGCTATTTTTTTCTCTGTATGGACAGGCATTATTCTGGATGAAGGTAGGATTCCATTCAAGGCAAGTGTTTTACTTACATATAAGACATACATAGCCAACATATCTCTTGAAATGCACATTAGGATTGAGTCGCTCACATGTAAATGGGCTACCACAAAATCATACTCCTTGTGTAAGGGACTGAAGGACCCTTGTAACATAATGGATCCTGGAGCCAGAGTGACAGCTGTCCTTCAGTTCTTGTCCAACCTTGTAACCAATGAGTCAGTGTTCCTGACAATGGAGCCACCAATTGCTAGGACATTTCCATTTGTACTTATGATGTCAGTAGTGACAGACCGTTTACAGTATGACTCTACTTTGTGTGAGAGTGGTGTTGTCATGTATATAGATCTCTGCTGAGGCTTTATCCTGCTGGTCCTAGGAGGCTTGGAGAGTCACTTTTTTGACATATTCCTGATGCACTGGTTTGGTATATTTGCACAGTGATACAGGTGATAGTATGTGTTGTTCACTGACCATATTATATGGTGAGAAGGTTGTCTCCATGTTGTGTAAATATTTACAACTTTAACAGGTTGTATCATGTATGGGAAGTAGTAAGTAGTCCATTGTGAGCATTTGGCATTTCCTACACTGCCTAAAAACACCAAGTGATATAAGATTGAAAATAGAAGGGATATAGTTCTGTTGGTCATCCATTTCATCCAGGTGAGTCTATGTTTTATAAAATGTGCACCACTATAAAGTTAGTAGGTTAGTACGTCCAAGGACCTAAGTACAAAACATCATAACTGAGATGGTAGCAATGACAGTAATAAATAACAAGCCTACAAGATGTGTAAGCAAACAGGACAATAACTTATGTAGAAAAGGTTGTAACAACCAGAGCTGTAGAAGTGTTGGTAGTAAATAAATAATAAGCCTACAAGCAATTTAAGTAACAAGCAGGACTAAGCTGATTGCAAAAAAGTGTCAGACAGTCACCCAACATGTCCAGCAACAGTAGTAACAACAAAACTCTACAAGCACGCAGCCGCTCAGAGCACAACAACAGGCAACCAGGACTAGCCCCATGCAAACACACTCAACCTATAGAAAGAATATAATACTGAAGGCTGAAGTAAGCACACCACTCAACAACAGAAACAAGCACTCCAACAAGGGCAAAGATGAACACTGCAGCCAAATTTAACATAATGCACAGGCAAGAAACATTGAGTAGAAACTCACAATGTAGGCTCACTTCCAGCAAATAATAGGTCAGAACACTGCAAATTCCCCTTCTCTCACAAGAGAAAAATAGTTCAAAATTTTAAATAGGGCCAGGGAATGGCTCTGTATGGTGTGAATGTATGCCTGTTGTTTGGAACAAGCTTCCTATTCACTCTAAGCAGATTCTCTCCCTGGCCGTCTTCAGATGCAATTTGGATCAATGGATGGGGAATCACAAATTCACACCTGGGTTAATACCTATATACCTTATGGGCAAGGACAATCTGTAAGATACTCAATGCATGGGCACAAATCCATGCCATCATCTTGCCCCTAGGGTCCATATATTGGGTAAAATATGGTTATATTGGCTAGGCTTATAAGGGCTCTTAAGCTGTTAGCCTAGCAATCTCCTATAAACCTATAAACGTATGAAATACTGGCAGACAATAGAAGTCTCAATAGTAGCTATACATTTTTTAAGTTAATCATTTCCCTGGTATTGAAGAGAGAACAAATCTATAGACAAATCTAGTGAATAAGTCTCATCTTGGCAAAATCAAGTAATAATTCACAATTCTGCTCAAAGTGACTGTTCAGTGTAGTTCAGATGAATATGGATGGTCTGGTCATATTGTTTGCTGTTAAATGGTGAGTGCAGCAGCATAGGTCAATTTGTTAGGGAATCCAGACCCACTTTCTGTATTACTAACTTGCAAAATGCCTGAATTAACAACAAGAAAGATGTACCAACTGCTTAGGTAAGAAAAGCAACTTCAAGTAATTATTTTTGCCATACAAGTGGAAAAAGTGAAGAGCTCTGCAAGTGTTTCCTATTATTATCTTCAATCACAGAGTTTTTTGGACTGATGCTAGGCAAACTAGCAATTTTACAGGGGGGGGGGTGGAGATATGATACTGGAGAGTAACTTGGACAATGGAGAGTTGTGCTGAGGATGCAATGGGATGCTTCGTCTATTCTTCCATCTAAGGCCAGCCCTGTCTTAAAGTCATCTTTTTGGTGACCTAATCTGAAATATTCTATTCTTTTATAGGTACATTCCATTTGTATTTTCCACAAGGCATTTGTGAGACTGAGTCCTTTTTTAGGAAAATACACCTTAACTCAGGGAGATATTTTTACATCTGATTTAATGTTTTAGCCTTATTTAATTTCGTATTGCAGAGTGTGTCTTTATTAATATAATACTGCTTTACCTGATTAGCTAAACTTCAGCTACTAAGCAATCCCAGCAGTTGTCTTTGATTAGTTACTAAAACCATTTGCATGACATCAGACATAAAATCAAGTTTATTTTATTAATAAATTTGTATTTGTTAGCGGGGGTAGTGCACTGACTCATACTGACAGTTTTCAGGCACAGCCAAGCATCTGCAAAAACTTAAATGAAAAAAAATGTGTGTAGGAAAAATTGTCAAAATTATCACAATTCCAGACATGGAGTATTTACAGCAATTGTTAGTGTAAGTACCAAAACTGTGTTAAAATTTATAAATATAAAAAAATCTAAAGTATGCCTAATTTGCAAAGACTATTTGTAATAAATGTTATATGTATCTCTAAGTTCTTTTTTTTCTGTATTAATATTTTCATGTAAAAGTTCACTTGCTAAGCCATCCTATCATTCATCTTAGAATTTTATTATACTGAAACCATCTACATACTATAGGCAACACTAACTTTAACGTAAGCAACAAAAATCCAGCAAGTAACACAGCAGAATACATTAAAGAATTGTAAAAAAAGTTGCTGTTTTAAAAACAAAAGCTTTAATATGAACAAAGGTAAGCACATTCACTGTATTAAAACTGCTTCATCAGACCCCTCTGAAAACAGCATAACAGCTATTTAAATGCAATAACCCCTCCCTCGCAGCACAATACATTAATCAATTAAAAAATCAACATTCAAAGTAAGAGCTTAAAGTTAAACAGATAAAACAATTCTTGTAAACATTCATGTCAGAATGAATAATAAACTTACAAAATCATCTAAACATCATGAAGTACAAAATTATTAAAAGGCTTACCAGACTAATAGCTAATAAACACACCACCTCTTGCTTCATGCAAAGCAGCACTAACTTTAAAACAGAGCTAAGGGGTTCACTGATGGTTAGCACCAGCATCACCATCAACCACTTTTCCCATTTTGTACATTGGGGTTGGGTGTCACATCAACGGTGATCAATGACCAAATCACCAACAGCTAATGCTCACACCACCGAGTAGCTATCTCTGATGTGGTTAAGACTTATTTCATCTACCTGATGGCAACATGTTAGATTATTGACAAGGTGAGACATAACCGTGGGGGTTGCTGAACAATTAAAATCCATTGCTCATTTAATTGGGAGATGATGTAGGCCAGGTGCTGTTTACGTCCTTCCTAACGGAGAGATCATGAAGAATAATCCTTATATATCTTTGTTGTGTTCATCAGCATAGACTGCATGCAGTGAAGACAGCATACAGTAATGTATTTGCCATGTATGACCACAAATCTTTAGATAAAGAAGAAAACTATAACAGAGCAAATATAATCCCATATGATGATGGGCTACCCATCAACAGTCCCCGAGTCTTGAAAGCCCCTCTAGGGTGCTAGGTGACAGGTTGCACAAATCAGGCCTAAGTCACAAAAATAAAATAAGTAAAGCAGCTACCATTGCAGACTGTACCTTCAGCATTATCATTGCTGCATATGGTAAATTTACATATGTTTGTACACAATTGAAAAAATGGACAAAGCAACAAAAACAAAGCTATTTTGACACTTCAGATAACTCAATGTATTGCATGCTGCATTGGACACTTTGGGCAGTCAGTGCTAGTCACTTCAAGAGCGAGCATTAAATGGATATCAGGGTGCGGGTAACTCTGGCCACCTATTCTGGGTGGCATACACCTTCAGTCTGTGCAAGAAATGCAGGAAAATCTGCTTTGGCTCTTTCTTCTCAGGCTGTGATTCAAGCAGTTAGCTAACCTAAATTTATTAGAAGAAGGAAGGCTTAATTCAAAACCAAGCCATTAAAAAAACTCTCTTACCTTCAAGAAGAGACGTTTAAAGGTAAACATGTCTACTTATTACAGTTGTTGAAATCATTAAAAATGTCAAGTGATGAAACATTAGAAAAATGCATAGTACAAATTCAAAATACAAAACTCCAATGAACTGCATGCAGCCTTTTCACATATTTGTAAATATATTTCATGTTGCTCATGTAGAATATCAAAAAGAAAGATGTCACAAAATGTAAAATAAACCTGCACAGAAAAATGCATTTGCATCTCTGTTTTTCTGCCTTTCTTTATCTTCTGTCTAATCCATTTATTTTGTTTAATTATCTATTTTTTAATGTAGGTTATTATTTGGTAATTGGGCAAGTCGATATCAAAGAATTCTTTTGTCATTAGTGAATCAGATTACCAAAGACAGAAGGGTTTAACAGAAATATTAATTGTGTTCTGACAAGCCATATTACTGAAGATAAAATTATATAACAAACCTACACCGACTGCAATTTTCCTGTGAGCGGGGAGAGGTTTTTCAACATCTTGTCATAAACAGGTCTTTCAATCACTTGAATCTAATAAGGCTATAATCATCATTGACACCGTAATGATTAAAATGAATAAAACCCATTAAGGATAGTCATGTTGAGTTATTAAAAGTTGCGCTCTGTGTGATATGTAATCTTTTATCCATTTTTTATGATGAAATCTGCAGACATTTATCCAGTAAAAACCATTAATTTACTGCTTTGTGGATGTTACCCTGTGCTTTATTTTAACAGCATATCATTGATTTTTTTAAAGGTATTATATTTGGAGAAATACACAACTGGAAAAAAGAAGTTAAAGCACCTCTGTAAATTCTGCCCTGACATGACGATCAAAGTTTTGTATTTGTGGCTTTGGAGGGGGTGGGGAGGGGGAAAAGTTCAGCGTTAGTCTTTACAGCTTTCCACTAATAGTGCAGGCTGAGCAAATCTGTAGCCAGCTATGTACTCTCAAGAATGTAAGTATACTTTTAACAGGGTCGTATGTAAACTATGGAAAAGTAATAAAAGATCCATTAGCTGGAACCCAGCAAAATAGCTTGTAGCAAGAATTAGAAACCAATTACATGAAAAAAATACAAAGAAATAGTTGTAAACCTCTCCCTTCTAGGAGTCTATGTGGTAAATGACAAAACATAGGCAGTAAGGTAGGGAGGGTGACAAGAGAGACAGACAGTCAGCTGATAAGTCAAAGTTTTATTGTATGTGAATGGCTTTAGTCAACTGGAACCTGTAATTAATCCTGCTGGGAATTTTCAGTTTCATACAGTTATGGGGCAGGGAAACAGACATGCTTCTTTAAGAACAGGTTTTCTGGGTCAGACTTGGTGGTCCACTCTGATGCCCAATGTCACCAAAAGTAATTTTATGCATAAAATAAACAGTAAAAAAAGTGTTGTTTATTATCTTGTATGTCACGATTCCGCATCTGTTTTGTATCTGGACCATAACTTGAAAAGGGACCTGGCATTAGTGAACTGCTTTATTTAGTAAAAAAAAAATATGCATAACTAATAAAACTGATTATGTTAGCAGCAAATAAACAAGGTGGTTTTGCAGTTACTAAAATGAAATAGGTGAAAGTAATCAGCGTGTGGCTTGTCAAAATTACTTTGAAATAAGAATGCATTTCAGTAGTAAACAGGTGATGTCATCTTCACAGCATTGCGCCTCTTGGAGTTGTTTGTATAGCTTTGTTTGAGCTCATGGCTGTAATTAGAAATATCCATCTTTATTTATTCATTTAATTAATTTATTTATTTGATATTTGTTAACCAGGTTAGTCCAACTGAGCCAAGGGCTCATTTTCAGTGGAGACCAGAGGAGATAAGCTCCAGACAATTCACAGTCATGCAAAAGATAAACAAATACATAGAGGTCTAAAGTACAAGCACATAACATAAAGATATAAGATACAGTTCACAGCACAGTACTCTGTAATACAATGAAAATACCATTACAAAAGTACACAATATATAAGAGGTGCTCTCAGTATTTAAACATAAGTGACATAGCATTAGAATAACTTTCATGTTTTTAATACAGGGGGGTAAAAAAATGAAATTACATGACAGAGAGAAAAAAGAGGTGACAGATCAAAATAGGGTAGAAGATGAGTAAGTGAAGCAGTCGTCATGTGGGGGCTTGTCATGGGCATCTTGTATATGTCTCTCCAGCTTCTGCCCTTATAAAATGCATGGACAGCGTGCAAATGCTAAAACCCCACTGACCCAGATTAAACTGACAACATATGATTCTCCACATTTCTGGAATGTTATGAATACTATATATTTTTTTTAAATGGTGCGTATTTATTGACATGCCAGTCAGTTGTTAACACTGCTACAGACAGCCTCAAATAAATAATAACTGTAAAAGCTAAGCAGTATTAGTTAAGCAAATGTGCTGAGGCTACTATCAATGTTTGTGGACAAGGACAGCTAAGCTGCAATTCATAAAGGCCATTTACCTCAATGCACAATGACCTCAAATATGTTTTTGCAAATGTGCAAATAGTGAAACTTAAATGAGGAGTAATGTAAATCTTTGTATGCTAATGAAGTATGTTTTACACCATTTGCGATTCATAGTCACATTTTCCCACTTTTCTTAGCTGGTCGCAGATGCACTGTGTAAAGGGAAGTCTCACCAAAACTGTCAGTGTTGCAATAAGTGAAATTGTTGTCACTTGCTGCTAGCTTTTTTATTTCCAGGTCTGAGTTGCTTGTCCTGGCTGGGTCAAAAGCACTTCTGCCCAGTAGCACTCACAGGCCAAGGAGGCAAAAATATAAGCAAAATATTACTCTTTATAACTTTGATAATCAGAAAATCCTTGATAGGTTTAGAGTGCTCAGAGACATTATAAGGTTCTTAGTGGGTATGTTTGGACCCAGAAGGCCACTGGAGGAATGTATGGACTTCCTATCCCTGTGGAGACCAAAGTATGAATAGACCTCACCATACTTGCTACAGGGACCTTCCAGAGACAGAATGGGGGCACACTGGGGATCTCAGCAGCTTCTGCCTAAAGGATACTGCAGCGGTTCCTGGATGTACTCTTAACATGTGTGGATAAGTACATCTATTTCCTGGTGTCACCTCAGGACCAAGCCAGGACTATGTGTGCCTTTTATGGGCTGTCACATTTCCCTGAGATACTTGGTATGATAGATTGTACCCATGTTTCAGTTAGCCCTTCCTGGTCCACAGGGGAAAAGGCACCACAATAGGAAGGGCTACCATTCCATCAACTGCCAGGTAGTGTGTGATGCATAGGGATGCATCACCAATCTGTTTGCACAGAATCCTGGCAGTCCACATGATTTATCTGGCACACTAGCTCAACTTACCACCTCTTCCTGCATGGTAGGATGCATAGTGGTCAGTTCTAGCTTGGCTGGAATTTTCATTTAGTTTTTACTGATTGTTTTTTCTGTGTGACCTTCTCACTCTTTGTTTTAGTTTGTTAGTTGGGATATTTTGCAGTCACCCTAATGGTAATGGATATCAGCTGGGTATAGCAGCCCTGTGTTTCTTATGCTTAGTCAAACACTCTGCTTGTGTTGTGCTGATGAGGTCATAACAAGGCCAGAATATGCATTATCCACACCTAGTGAGGTTTGGCTTTATTGGCCTGAAATTGTCCATTAAAATGAATTAAAAAGAAGTAAGTCATGGGCATTCAGAATCACCATATATCTGAAACACCTGATGTTCATAAGGGTCATTTGCATATATCCCATGTGCCTCTGATTCAAGAAGTTTGAGAGGTCACTCAGTGGAAGTTCTAGCTTGGCTGGAGTTTTCATTTAGTTTTTACTGATTGTTTTTTTCTGTGTGACCTTCTCACTCTTTGTTTTAGTTTATCTTGTTGGGAAGTGGAAAATGTTTTTATATTGTATTTAAGTAGTTATTCACATTAAACTGTTTTGCTAAATACTATTTTGTCTCCCCCACCCCCTTTTCTCTCTCTGTCTCTCTTTTTCTCAGGTATAGCTCATGACACCAGTGAAAAATCCAAGTGGAGTTGTAGAGGAGACATATATAACACATCCCTGCCTCAGACCTGTATTGTTAGTGAAGACCCATTTAAGGTACCTGGATAAGTCTGGGGATGCCCATCAGTATGACCCAACTGCTACTTGCAGGGTGTTTACTGCATGTGGCATTCTGCATAACATGAGTATGCACCAGTCTGGTGTTGAAGTGGTCCCTGCTGTCATTGCAGCTCCCTGTTCCAGTCTACCTATGACTAATGATGACCAGCTGGCAGCAGTAGTAAGGTAACCCATGAGGCAGGCTTATGCATGGCATGAAGCTGTGCAGGTAAAGAGGTTGTGATTACTGCACAACTATGTACCATGACATTCAGGTAAGTATTTCCTTTATTGTAAAAAATACATGCATGCAGTGATATCTGTGGGCTATGCTGTGTGGTGCATTGTCTCCAGTCACTGTTCATCTGACATTCTTTCTTATCTTAAAAAATTATTTTTATTTATCTGTTAGAAAATAATACTCATGTTATTGTCATGTTTGAGTGCTCACTGACTTCTGTTCAGTTATGCCGAAAGGCATTTTACAAAAAAAAAAAACATTCACATTTTTGTCTGCTTTCATGAATAACTTCTGCTCTGCTTTAATGATTACTTAATTATACAAAAGTAATGAATATTGTCAACAGTGAAATACTTCCTGAGTTGATGCATTGCAAATGTAAGGAAAATGACTTATACTGCTGTTTTATATTATGCCATTTTTCTTCGATTTTTCTGTTGTACTGCACATCAGATTAATTTTATGCTGTCATACACAATAAATTCTGACTTCAGAAACATAAAAAACTATCATCATTTGTGCAGTGGGGAGGGTGAAGTGGCAGCAGTGTAAGTTTACATGGCAGGATACTAATTTTAATGTGTCATTTGCTTATGACATACTTATCCTGAAAATTTTGTGCATTACTATTTTGATATTGTAGGTACTTGCCACCTGCAGGGATGGTAATCCACGTAGCATTGTTTTTTGGTTACCTTTCATTGATGATGTACATACTAGTCTTACAGGAATGAAATGTATACATTTTCAGACTTATCCCCCACCCAAAATCCCCCATTCTGTTTAAGGAGACAGCTGAGTCTTTGAAGGTAATTCATAGTATTTCAAGATCAAAATAGTCATACACATCTTCTATTGATAGGCTAAGTGATGGTGTAAATGATTTTGAGGAGGAGCTACCATGAGAACTGTAAGGTGTGTTGGTGTGATGTCGTGACCTACGTCATGCAGGTGATCATGCTGTCACTGAGCAGAGAATGTTGTGATCATGACCTCGAATGTGAGGTTCAGCTAGGTCTAGATAAACAGTGATATGGCCTGTGTGAAATGTGTTGTGCCTGTTCACTTTGACTGCTGATACTACTGTCCTGAGAAGCAACGATATTATCATGCGATCTCCCCCATGCTTCTTGACAGCACTTTGTTCACTGCCCATTTAGAGTCTGACTCCAGCTCGACTGTGGTATGTCCTAACTAGTGCACAAATAGAGGAAGCCACTGGTGCACCATTGTGATCATGGCATTATCCCTACTCTCTACCATTTCAAAGTAGTGCTGGAAATCATCACACATACCCTGGAGGACTCTATTTCCAGCTGACACACTCTATGTCAGTGCTCTGAGCTCTAACAGTGTAACAGCACATTTCCTGTTGGGCAGCCAGTGCTTTTTGTGCTTCCTCAGGTAGCTGTAAGAAATTCCTACATCTGGCTCCCCTTTTTAAAGGTGTCACTGTGGACACTGTTACCTCTGAATGCCTGCCATCATCTTCAAAGTATTCCTCTGGGTTTGGACATGCTGGTATAGAGGTGAAGGGGTGTTCCTCCTGTAGAAGTGTGAGTGGCATGTCTGCTTGACTTTGTGATGCACTGCCACATTCAGCAGTCACTAACATGTTGTGGGGTGAGAGATCCTGTCATTAAACTCGGGGACTGCCTGGCACTTTCCTCAGGCTGCTTCATAAATATCACTATGTTATCAAGCAGCAACAGCAGCACCCATTCTGCTGCTGCTATCATCTAAATGTATTGGTATCATTGAACTGTTTGTTTCTGATGCTGACCCTATAAAAAATTATTCATTTGTTATTGATTTATTGTTTATATATTTATTTTATCTTTGTTTACCAGGAAAGTCTGACTGGGTAATACCCATTTTCAGCGGAGGCCCGGGAAGAAAAGTTCCATTTGCTTACATTGCATTATACTAAGTTCCAGTCAAACACAGAGAAGTTACATTTGTATTTACATTTATACACATACAGTAGTGACATTTATACATATACATTCTAAGATTTTACAGAGGCAGAAGTTACTAAAGAGAAAGCACACACGCAGCTTAGTGGATTGTACAGGCAACAGTTATGTATAAAAATTGTTTTGTCATTTCAGTGAGAGATTGAGAATATTATGTTTAAGGAGAGTGTTTGGATAGTATTGTACAGTGAAAAAGTTTTAACCCTGTGATGAGCATGTACAGGACCAGGATTGGTTAAAATGTTGTTTAAGCAGTCATTTAAAACTACTGAGTTTGTCAGAGAGTTTCATTTGCATGCGCATAGTATTCCAGGGTTCGGCAGCTCAATGGGAGTAGAGTGAGTCTCCTGCAACATAATTTGACTTATTTGTAGTTAATAAGAATTTGTAACTAGAATGGAGGTCCCTTGTTGTACAGTAGGGTAGTAATATGTTTTGTATGCAGGGCATTTTTCTGGATGATAAATGAGTTTGTGTGCTGTAGTCAGTTGTGAAATGGTTAGACATTTGTGCAGTTCAAGCCAGTTTAATTGCTTTAAGCTAAGACAGTGGTGGGTCCTATGAGGGAGATTGGTGGGAAATTTAGCTGTTTTATTGTAGCAGGAGGCACGTTTCTTTCTTTGAGTATTGTTTATGTTTGTTAAGATAGGAGTGGCGTATAAAAGAGTTGTCAGTAAGAAGGTGGTGGCTAGAGTTTTTTTGAGGTATCTGTAAGGAGCCCACTGATCCTATTAAGTGAGCTTAGTTTCTGGTGTGTAGATGTAATGGTGTACAGTACATGGTGGTCATATTTGAGACTGCCATCTATTATAATGCGTAGAAGTTTACTTTGAGTTACAGTTTGAATGACAGTATTAATTGCTGACTTTATGCTAAAATATTGCTTTTGATTTTTGGCAACTTTTTGAGGTGAAAAACATTAACTTCATTTTCTTGGGGATGAGTAAGAGGTTTGATTCTTTGAGCCAGGTTTCTACAGAGGAGAAAGATTTTTGGGGAAATGTCTTGGAGCTTATTTATTGTTGAGGCCACACATAGTAATGTTGAGTCATCTGCATACTGAATTAAACTAACATGATGAGTGGAGGTATGGATGTCGTTTGAAAACGATAATAATGTAATAGCATTCTGTAAAGTATGCTTACAAGGTGGGACTCTTACCATACACACTGCCTTCATTTCCATTCTTTGCTGATGTACAAGGTTCACCTAATACTAATTAATTATGATATGTTTAATGAGATCATTCTTTGTCAACATTCAGTTCTGTCTATTTAAATACGTGTTACTGATTTTAAACCAACCTTCACGAGCAGATGAGTGTTGCTGCAGTTGCACCACCTCTAATTATTCCTATTTCTCCATCTTCTCTGTCATAATCTTCCCCACAGATGGATAGAAGGTATTCCTCACCTGTGGTTAATTGAATAAGACTGGTAGCCCCCCCCCATAGTACTATGGGAAATTGCATTTTGCCTGGCCTTCCTTCTAGCACATGCTACCATATCATTTTCCCTTTTCTTGTATTGTGCCAGTGCTCAATTTCTGTCACACACGACATTAATCTCAACAACTTTTTGACTCCAGGGCTTGTTTCTCTTGGCTTATCTGGACCCCATTTAACAAAAAGAAGTTTGCCTTATTATGTCCTAGGTGCTGCCATGAAGACATGATTCTCCTCATGGCTTTCTCTGCTCTAATCCCTTATTTTCCGTCAGCATTACATGTGCAAAATAAGGCCACAGTCAGAAAGTGTAACAATAACGTTTGGATGTAATCAGCTTTTACAGTACAAAACTCTGGCCAAGTCTTTCTACCACCCACATTAGATAAAAATGTTGCTTAACACAAACCATATAAATACATACAGAAATCTCAATATAGCCGCATAAAATGACAATATATTACCTACAGTTCATTCAGGTCATGAATGCAATCTCTTTTGTCACAAGACGCCTCCTTGCCTGGATTCATGTCAATTCATCAAAGGCTGTTTCAACAAATGCAAATAAACTAAAACTAGTTCACTGAAACTGCTTTCAGAGAATACTGAAAAATTTTTTGCAGGGACGTACCACCATGTGGATGGACATGCCCCACAACCCCCAGAATTATATATATCAACTCTAAGGTTGCACAACAGTGGAAAACAGGCAATCCCCGCTTTAGGCAAACTGGCTTCAGTTTTTCAGCATTTGTTGACATTGCCTTTGATGGATTGACATGCTCCCGCTTGCCCTACCCTCTGCCATTGTCATGTACTGATTATACTACAATTTTTTATCTCTCAGTGTAACTCCAAAAGTATCAAATTCATCACATGTAGCTGTTGATATCCTTAGTACTACAGAACATCTATAGTAAATTATTGCATTTATACCCATATATGCACAATCATTAAATTATACCAGAGTAATGATCAATGTTCTTCATATTGATCACTGCTGCCGTAGCCTTAGCTATAAGAGTTATATCTTGCCAAGGATATAACAGCCAGCCACCTTCCACGTGCCCAAACTGTCAAGCACCTTGAGCTGAGCTGACTAAAAGACAAGTCTGGGCACTAAGTCCTTCAGAACTTTACTGCAACAGCAGAGTACACTTCTCTGAGCTCTTGAGGATTGACAGTCACCTTGTGCTTTCCTTAGCTGGGCAGATAAGTTCCCTTTGGGAAAAAAAAAATTCCATTTTCTTATTTCTTACTGATTTATTACTTTCCTCATCAGTAGAGTTATTTTAAAGTTAGGAGTGCTGTATTTTAATGTATTGTATGAAAATGTAATATACTTTTAAATGGAGCACTCATTGTTTCTGTCAGTTTAAAAGTAGTTTTATCTATCCTGTGGAGAAATTCCCCAGGATTCATTAAACTCCATGCAGTTGTAGTGCTATTCCTGTATGGAGTGGTTTGTGTCCATGCAGAACAGCAGCATGCCTTGCATATGCATGAAGGTGCACTGCTGTTTAACCCACACAGACACGAACCGTTTACGAGTGCAGGGGGTATGTCTGAGCAGTGCATGGACACTAAACATGCCCCCTGCACTCACACTTAGAAACTACCATACGGCACTTTTGAAGCTGTACTGGCATAATATTAGAGCTTAGCTCTAATATTATGCCAGCATTTCAGTGTCCACGGACACTGAAATGTAAAATAGATAATTTCAGTGTCTGCGGACACTGAAATAAAAACAGCCAGAGATAAGCAATACAGGGGGTGTGTCACAGCTTCTGTGACACACCCCTGTATTGCTAAAGTGCCATATGGCAGGAAATGTGTGCAAATGCACACATACATACCTCTCAACCATACAGATTTTCACAGGATGTCCAGAGTTTTGCCTCATATTTCTGGTCCACTTTTCATAAAATTATGGTTTTCTGGCAAATTAGTTGAAAACCATTAAAGATTGAAGATGGAAAATAATGAGAGACATTTGAGTTTCAGACATTATACCCTTCAGAAAATTCATGCCAATGCACAGCCTGTAATTCTATCAACTTTCTAAGTTGGTAAGAGCAATATTTAAAAATTGCCCCGATTTTTGGGCCTTTGTCCCACTTTTATTTATGGCTATCTCCAGATGTCTTGTTCTAAGAGGATGAGAGGTATGCACAAATAATGGGATAAATCCCCCAAATGTAAATAAGCACAAGCACAGCCCCACAAAAACAAGAAAGTCCATAGAGAACATGTCATGCAGCAGCATGAAACATGCACAGAATCCTGAGAGCACAATCATTGTCATTATGTCACAAGTACAGTCCCAAGTAGTTGTAAGAACACCACAATACACACCCATATAACCTACAAAAATAATAATAATATATCATTGTTTTTAATACCCTAAGGAATGTTTAAGTGTAGCTAAGTGGACATGTACATTACAGCTTAAACATCCCATAAGAGCTAAATGAAAATAGACAGATGAAACTTGTAAGCTAACATAGTGTAGTGGCTAGAGTTGCAGCTTTATATTCAGGTGTTTATGGTTCAAGTCCCAAGAGAAGCAACTTATTTTCTCATGGGAAAGTAGTGTTAAAATTATTTTAGTAAAATTAAATTATGTAGCAACTATTTTTTTGTCAACCAGGGTAGTGTAGCAGTTCCAAAAGTGAGATGTCAGTGATTTCATTTTGTGGCTCACTGCTGTTCTTCTGCTGTGATAAACATTTCTCTAGTGTTTACTGTCTAAAAGAGTGTAGGCTAGTAGCTGTAGTATTGTTCCCCACCCTCCATCCCTGTTGGTGTCTTGCTGTTATACTTGCTTGCCTTGCAGTTGCCTGCCCCTACTGTAAAGTTGATCTGTGACACTCCTCCCAGTCTAGTGTCATTAGCTCATTCTACCTAATACAGAGAAAACATTTGAGAAGGCCAATCCACTTAGTTCCCTAACCTTGAATTATCTTCTGCTTCTCCTCTCTCCCTTTCCCTTACAAAAAAAATAAAAACTTTGCTAGAATCTCCCTGTGTTCTGCTTAACTGTATCTAGTCTAGTCCAGATAAAGATGTGCTATATCCAGGACTGTTTGTAAGCTTCTGAGCCCCCCAAGCCTGTCTGTGTTGGAGGGAAGCCTGCTAGCTTATCAGTGGGAGTGGTAAGCACCAGATAACTTATCTACCACATAAGGAGTGGTTTCTGGCCCAGAAATTGTAGTTATTGGATGTTTGGGCAGTTTTTCTATCTCGGTCAACTTCCTGATTTAAAAGCCCACATTTGCACTTGTTTCCCCCCATCCTGTAACTAGTCTATTCCAGATACAGATTTGTGTATCCAGGACTGTTTGTAAACTCCTGAGCCCCCCAAACCTTTCTGTGTTGGAGGGAAGCCTGCTAGCTTATCAGTGGGAGTGGTAAGCACTAGGTAACCTATCTATCACATAAGGAGTGGTTTCTGGCCCAGAAATTGTAGTTATTGGCAATTTGGGCAATTTTTCCATCTCTCTCAACTTTCTGATTTAAAAGCCCGCATTTGCACTTGTTTCTTTCCTGTAACTAGTCTAGTTCAGATACAGATTCTTAGTTTTAGCACTTGAATTTGCTTATCCATGCTTGTGATGCCCATGCCCTGGCCCTGCAATCAAGGACCCTCAATCCTCACCACTAACACCAGAGAGGGCATCTCATATAAGAGGAAAGGATGACAAATACACACAGTAAAGTACAATTTCTCTTAAGTGCACACAGAAATCACATTCAGTCTGTGGCTGGTTGTTCCCTTGCTCCCCAGGTCCACAATAAGACTCCCCACTGGCACAGCTATAGGGTCCAGATCTCAGCCTAGCTGGCAAGATAACCTCCAGTACCCTCTCTGTCCAACCAGTGCTTTGTTTCCCTGCCCAAGTAGCTGACACACACACACACACACACACACACACACACACACACACACACACACACACACACACACACACACACACTTAGAGATAAGTATTTATACAACTTCACAGACACTCCTGGAAAAGGCTGACACAGATTCTCCAGCTGTGCCCCTTTACCCAGACTATACAGTAGTAATTACTGCCACCACCAGCTAATAATTATCAGCTACCCAAAGGCCATTAAAAGGGTGTCCAATTATTACTGTGTAATATTATTATCCAATTGGTAGTATAGCCCAGGGCTAAAGCTATAGGAGTGGCTTAGACAGTATACTCTATAAGTATGCAATGTACTCTAGAGATTAACTTATCTCTACATAAACCAGCCACAGCTGAAAAGGGTTTAAAAATTGTTTAATAATAAATACTAAAAACACAAGACAACACTACTACACCACAGTGCTATTCAAGAGTTCAGAGATCACACAGAAACGTAAAATAATTATGTAGTACAGTTCTGACATAACAGAAAAGCACTTAAGTCTATTCTTTATAGTCCTGGCTATTTCTACAAGAAAACATAGTTCTAAAGTAACTTAGTTACATAGAGCAATGCAGTGCTGAATTGAATATCAAGACAAAAATGCTTAATAATCTCTGGTTCTCACTGTTCAAATTTAAACTGCAGTTCTGATAAAACATTACATTATTTGTTTACACTTTTCTGGTTCCCAGGCCACACAGAACTGCATTTACATTCTTTTACACTTAAAGCAATAAAGGACATTCCACATGTAAATTCTGGTCATTAACTTTAACCTTAAAACAATAGGCAGGATGCTTACTCCTGACTCATCGACTCCAAATTCTAACTTCAAAGGACAAACAAAACATAATTTTAATTTCAAAGAACATTTGAAATACTTGACTTAGTTTTCCTTACAGCAGATGGCAATGTTGCTACAATCTTGAAGTTCACATTTTACAGTGTTTTCTTTCATTTAAGAAACAAGCCTGTATTTTACATTTATATTTACAAATGCCAGAATTATAGGTTCATAGGTTCATAGGTTCATACTAGGCTATCTGCCCGAGGGCATTTATAAGCCTAGCCCATTGTTTTGTTTGTGGCCCACACTTTAGTATGGGGAACTATACCATTTTTTTTTGCTGCTGCCTCCTCAGTGGCAGTGACACTGAGTGTATCAAATTCTGTTTGACTAGGCTGGCAGCCTTCACCCTTCTCTACCAGTCTTCACAGTGCTCAGCACTTGTTCAGAACTTGTTGTAAGCACTAAATAAGCTACAAATTACTACAGCACCCAACCTTCCTCATTACCTAGAAGAAAACAGTTTTTGTACTTACTTTCCTCACTTGCTTAGTGAAAACAGCTCTTGTACTTACTTTCCTTACTTGTCTAGAGTAAAATAGTTTTTTATTCAGGCATGTCCAAGGGTCAGCTCCCAGTGTTCTCTCATGTCTATCTGATGAATTTGGGCATCTTGGTAACCATAGCAATTGCCTCATGTACACAGACAACCGTCTCATCCTACCACCCAACACTACAACCTGTGAGAGATGCACTTATCTAGCCAAACTGGAGGTAAAGCTCTCTCCAACCAAGACTGAACTTGACAGTCAAGAGGAGAAGGTAAACACCTGCACCACACCACACTCTCATCACATAGTCCCACTAAACCTACACCACTAAAATCCACAGACAGAAACACAAAAACATTTACGGAGGCTTTCAGTAATAATCTGCTCAAGCAACAGAGACCTCCAAAGCAGAAACACAAGCAACCTCCACCCCCAATACAACCCACATGACACATAGCCCACAGACTCAGTGTGCCACTCAACCACAGCCCATAAGGTAAACCAATGTACCCAACACACTAGTCATAGGCGACTCTATAGTCAGGCACACTGATGTCCCACTCACCAGGCTAAACAATGAGATGGTTACTGTCAGCTGCCTGTCGTGTGCCAGGATCCACCACATAACCCATGCACTCAGGTCACTTCACAACAAATACAAATATGACTCTCTCATTGTCCATGTTGGTGTGAATGACCTGAGACATACCTCCCTGGACTACATGAAAAGAGAAATGGAAGAGCTCTCCAATCTTGTAGCCCAGGCAGGTATGACCCTAGCCCTGAGTAGCATCCTGCCATTGCCCAGAATGATACCGCAGTACAAGGACAAAATGATTGACTTCAACAATTGGCTAAGCTTCTGGTGTCATTCTAAGGGGATTCAGTATCTGTCTGCCTGGGATGACATGGTCGACAGACCATGATGCTTTGCCAGAGATGGCCTGCACCTGTCACCCCTGGGATTCTGGATACTGGCTAAGGCTCTCGCCACCCCTATAGTGCCTTTTTTAGGCAAGGTTCAAATGACAAATTCACCATCATGACAGGAGCAGGCAAGCAAAAACTGAGGGTAATGCTACTCAATACTAGAAGTCTAAATCTCAAAATGCACTCCCTCAAGGCACTCCTTAAAATGGAGAACATCGATATCTGTGCAGTGACTGAGACCTGGTTCAAGGCTCCAGAGAGCACCCCTGTATTACCAGGCTATAACTCATACCACACTTTTCGGCCATCTAACCTGGACCGGAACACCAAAGGCAGAGGTGTGTCCATATTCATTAACAATATCCACACCTCCAGGCTAGTTGCTCAGCATAATGCTTCCAAGGTTATCCAAGTGCAACTAACTCTGGACAAAACTACAATCTAAATTGTAGCTTGCTACAGATCCCCCACCATGCCTCAGGATTCCCACTCCTCTTTTCTTGATATACTGGAAAATGTTAGGGTTCAACCAAACACCCTAATAATGGGCAATTTCTACTACCCCACCATTAACTGGGAAAACTACTCATGTACCAACTCCTTTGCTCAATGCTTTCTGGAATTCATAAATTCCAATACCCTGGATCAACTTATCCACACCCCCACCAGGGGCAACAATATCCTAGACCTAGTCATTACCACCATGAGTGACCAGTGTTCCACACCTGAAGTTAATACCTCGTTGGTCAGATCCGACCATAAGCTAATCACCCTAGATATCCACATCCTGCCCCCACCTCCCATTAAGGGAACCATGGTAAAAAATTTCTCCAAAGCCAACTTCATGCTTCTTAAGACAGAAGTGGCAAACTTCATGACACCCATGCAGATGGACAGTACATTTACGACTACTGAATCCTACACAAATGCACTCTATAAGCACTTACATGAGTGCATGGATCATGCTATCCCAAACAGAACCAAGATGCTATCCTCCAAAAAAAGGAAGCCAATCTAGTGGTCCCCTGCCATAAACAAACTCTACAACAGAAGGAAGAAACTGTTGCAAAAGAGAGTAAAATCCCATGAGTGGAGGAGCTCCCTGGTCAGCCTCAGTAAGAAGCTGAGATCCCTTATAAGATCCTCCAAAGCTAGCTACGAAAACAAAATCACCACTGATTCTAGGGACAACCACAAAGCATTCTAGCTGTCAGATCAAGAATCTTAAACAAATTCTGCTCTGAGTTACAGCACAATGGCACAAAAATTACAGAACCAACTGGTATTGCCAACATCCTGGCAGATAGGTCCAGTGCTAACTTTACCCCCCTCTCACCCCCTAAAGGGCTCATATCTATACAGGAAGAATGCAGAGTCCCTGTAATCACAACTATGCAGGTAAAAGCTGCACTCTCTAAAGCCAAAAACACAGCATCCATGGCATCAGACAACATCCCGGGCTGCGTTTTACACAAACGTCAGAACAAACTGGCTCCCAATCCTTCTACACGCTCAAGGGACCTAAACCTTGTCACCACACTAAACAGGACATGCTGGAGGGATAGATTCCTGTCCCAGAGACTTCCCATACTCTGGAACAAGCTATCCATCTATGTCAAGCAAAGTTCCTCATTAGCACTCTTCAAGAAAAATCTTGATGAGTGGATGGGAAATAGGGATCACTTCTGTGGCTCTGCTTGACAGGGGCACAGGAAAATAACTTTCTTGGGTGGCGTAAGCCAGGGAACCTTGTTGGCTAGGCTTACTTAGACCCTTGGGCTGATAGCCTGGTACCTACCTATGAACCTATGAACAGATGTGAAACCCCCATATAAGCACATGTGCCCCATACAGTATAGTCATACAAGAATATAATGTAATGAAAGCACATAGAGGGATGTCATGGAAGCTAAACGTAAAATTGTAATGTGTATGTAAATATTTATTTTATATTATACAATGACTGGCCATTTATTTTTTTACTTATTTAACATTTGTTAACCAGGAAAGTCCAACTTGGAACAAAGCCAATTTTCAGCAGAGGCCCAGGGAAAAACACTTCAGATGCATGTCTTTGTGATACGGGAGGAAACTGGAGCACCTGGAGGAAACCCACACAAATGCAGAGAGGACATGCAGACTCCACACAGAAGGCACCCCAGCCGAGAATTAAACTGGAAAACCTCTTGCTGTGAGACAACAACACTACCGCTGCACCACTGCACCATTCACATACAAAAATGAGTACTCTAATTGGCCAGCCCAAACAGAGGGCCCGTTGTAAATCCGAGAGTGTACCAATGGAAAAAGGCCAGGTTGCCTGGACTTTTTCCATTTGCATATCTCCTGTTTTTTTTTTTTTTTTTTTTGTCTGAAGAGAGATAGCAACGGAGAAATGAAAATTTCTGTTGCTTTTTTTAACATATCTCGCTATGTGTTACGAGTTGAAAAACTCATGTAACATAGCAAGATTTAAAATGCAATTGAGATCTTCCTTTCAACAGAGAAAGGAAGATCTCTGTTGCTTTTTTTATATATCTCACTATGTTATACAAGTTCTTCAACTCGTATAACATACTGAGATATGTTAAAAAAAGCAATGGAGATCTCCCTATCTCTGCTGCTACCTCTGCACAGCACTGATGTACTGCATAAGTGTGGGAATACGCCTCTTATGCATGCACAGTACATCAGAAGTGCCCCAGGATACCGGAAAAAAATGGAAGGGCAGCACAAAGGCATGATACAATGACATTATATAAGAAAGGTAAGTATTGTTTTTCTTAAATAATGTCATCGTATAATAGCAATAACCCACAGCTGGGTGGGGGCAATGCTGGATTTACCCATGGCTGGCTTTGTTTGGTCATTCGGGCTTTGCCCTTGTGACCAAACCAAACCAACCATGGATAAATCCAGCATTACCCACACCCAGCTGTGGGTTCTTGCTTAAATATAACATTATAAGTATAATATTCTTAAATGTGCCTTAATCAGTCTGTATCGATCAGACCTTGCTCTGCCCAGCAACAAAATAGTCAGCCGTGCCAAGTCTCGAACCCAGGATGCTGTCCTCTACAATCACAGCAAAATGCCACTACACCATGTGAGCTGTGAGGAATTGCAGTGCTTTAACTAACATATCCTGCACTCAGGTCATTTAACATTAATAAAGAAAACAGCAGTCCCAAATGTTGGACCCATGACCCTGAATACTACAGTCACAGGAATGTACCACTACACCATCTGAGATATAGGCATTATTGTGGCATTTTCAAACATATCATGCAATAGAGGCATACAATGTTATGGGGGGAAAGCTTTGTGGAACTTTGTGTATGTTGTTTATAGACACACACACACACACACACACACATATATATATATGTCTGATGAAATATATATATGGAAAAGTAGAGTCATAATATAGATATACATACATAAAAATATAAAGGAAGGAAGAAAAAAAAAATATATATATATAAATGTATGTATATAACATGCAGTGCAGTTATACCTCAAAATCATCCCTCTCAACCTGTTAGTGCAAGAAACCTGTACAAAGCCTATAAAAGGGGTGGGGCGAGGTGGGGATGGGCCACATATATGGACACATTGCAAAAATCGCTGTTACTAATGAAAACACGTGTTACAGCAACAGTGTGTGTTTCAGCCGACAATCACTGAAGGATATAAGGATGGAAGCTGAAATGTCATGTCATTTATTTACTGACATAAATCCTTGGATCATCACTATGATTTACCAGACAGATAGAAATACACTGTGGAACTGAACAAAAGTATCATCCAAACAGCTGGACATTCTATGAAAATTCTAGCAGTGGAGAGGTATGCTCAGAACCCCTTAGTGCAATGAATCTGGACCAAGCCTGACAAAGTGGGCAGACAAAGGCCTGAAAATAGGGACATGTCCAAAATATGTCAGTAGATAAGGTGAGAAAGTTCATGTAGTAACAGTGTATGTCCTAACATATATCGACTGAAATATCACAATTCCAGGACTCAAGTGCTTCTCATTAGTTACTGACCTCAATCTCCACATCATTCCATTGATGTGTCATGCATACATAACAGTCATGGGGACCATACCAAAGATATCGGCAAGACAACTGGACATCCTATGAATATGTGGACATAACACAACATTAGGGAAAGTACACTGAGCTACCAAACAATGTCCGAACTACAATCAGACTGACATAACACTACCCAGGTCCAGCTCTGGGGCTGTACACATGCATTAGCAAATATAACAGGCACTACAGGGATGTAACACTAGTGGAAAACAGACACTGGTATGCAAGTGCATACCCCCAAACAAGTGCACCACAGTCACAGTGACATACCAGTAAGCAAACTGAACACAAAATACTGGGTGAACAAACACATACCGTTTGTCACTCACACATTACCCCTACATATATGCCCCAAGTCACAGTGTACTGGGAATCCTGAGGTGTTACAGGACATGTCACAGTCAGCCACCACAAGCATACAGACCTGATAGGCTGCCAGCAGCTGTAGCAGTATGCAGAGTCAGATAGGTAAAGGATGTATGGCACTCACAGCTGCTACTCTCCCTACCCAGCCTAAAAAACATATACACACAACAGTGCTACACAGTCTTGGCAGTCTGTTCACAATGGCCAGACAGACATACTGTCATATGTGCAGATCTCCACAGAATTACCAGGGTGTGGACCCACAACCCTGGCCACCACTGCATACCATGGCCAGGAGTCTGACAGGTCATTGGCATGATAACTGGAGTGCAGTTGGTAATTAATGATATACCATACCTCTGCGCCTCGTAGTGCAGGCCATCTGGACAATGCATGGCATACTTGTGGGACAGGGGGTTGGAAAAAGGGACATATCACACATAATGGTGTTACAAACTGAAACAGTAGATGGTGGTACACATGTTGTAACAGAACATCCCTGAAGGATATGATGTCAGGAACACCAATGGATGGCAACACTCACTGACTGCAATCCTCACATTATCCTACCAACCCCACAAAAACAGATGTTGTTCAAGGAACAAACCAAACATAATAGGCAAACATCTGCCCAGTCTGTGGACAACATGACAGTTTAGAGGTATGTCAGAGGCATATCACTGTCAGATGTCAAGTCACCCAGTAAATGTATGTCCAGACAAACCCTGTCACTATAGCAACCCTCCATGTGTATAACAGCACTAATGACATACAATCTGTACCAAAATCTGGAGCTTTGTCCCCTATGTTGTTGGGCTGTCTCCGCATGTCCTGTCCTGTGAGGTATTTCCACCTACTGTCTGTGAAGCCATAGTCCCCCCACACTTCTGTAATGTCCCCCGCACAGGCAAGGGAAATGGCCAAGGTGCACATGAAGGGCATCCCATATTTTGGAACTAGCACCTGTATCCAGGCCCACAACACTGGGCCCCTACATAGCTTTATGGCCTCAGCAATACCCGACAGAACCCTAAAGGTAGGCTGAATGCCTGTGGTGGACAGCAGCAATACACAAGCCACAGACTTGGTCGCTACATTGGCTGTACAGGGCAAAGCAGGAGCACGCACCAACTTGGCATCAAGTCAGCTTTTGTCTGATCAAGCATATAAGGCCACAGGTGGAGTACTGTAAGGTTAACTATAAGTACAAATTGGACACATCCGCCAAGACCAATCACAAGGCCATCTTTACATATGTCTGCAATCTCTGAGGCAACAAACCAACCTTCCCTGTGATGGTGGCCAATCAGACCTGTCAAAGGAAAAAACTTCAAAGACCAATTCACGTTAGGTTCAAGCAAGGCACCCTTTATTACTTGCAGCAAGGAGACAAAGCATGTAGGCACAGGATTTGTCTGAATTATTAATGATTAGTAGGTTATACTTATACAGTTCTCTTCCTGTCACACAGAAAATGTTACCATTCTATTGCTGACGTAGTTAGACACAGCTTTCTGTATGTTCTACAGAAAATGTTGCTAGACTTATTGCTGATCAAGTTAAATTATCTGCCATTCTGCAAAACATTTTGAGAAAAACAACCTGGCCTTGGGTTTATGTCAGTCCATTTCAACATTTCAATTCTTCTATTGTACTGTTCTAATACATGTGTTACATTTTACCTAGATTCAAGGTACATTTCTAGCTTTAGTACAAGTAATGGTGACTATGGTTTAAACTTTCAAGCATCTATTGTTTTCTTTATCAATAGCTTCTAGCAGCTGCATGTTTTCTCATGGCATAAGCAGAAATGAATATCCCTTTGTTAAGTTTCATGACATTAGCAGAAATGAATTGCTTCTTGTTATTTTCATGACATTAGCAGAAATAGAATGCTTCTTGTTAAGTTTCTAATGGCTGTGCAGATTCATGCAGTGTGAACAGAATAAATGTATTAACCCTTTTAAATCTCGACTGCACTAAGCATGCGTATTACTATTACCTATTACATATTTTTCTAGCATTTCCCCCCTTTTAATACTTTTATTCTACTTTCAAGATAAGCATAAACAGTTTTTTTTCTTCCCCTAACCTCTTCTTACTCAGGATTTGCAGTTAAGAGAGTCATTCAATTTAAACTTATGAAAGCATTTTCAGATTTTTAACAATTCTTCAAGTTCAGCACCTTGGTATAAGGTTTCTGACACTGACATGTCTATAAAGTCTTTAATCAGTCTTTTCATGCAGAGGATGCAGCAGCACACACATACCACCAGTAGGATCATTCCTACACAGATGGCAATCAGGATGTTCATCAGGATACTGCCCCACCCCCCAAACAATCTCTGGAAAAAGTCCATCAATGGATTTGGTCCTGGTTTGGTCATGGCTGACACCTGCTGAATTACCTCAAGATGATTGTCTATCTCGTGTTTGTGGTCAGGAATATATGAACAGCACTCCTCCTGGATTAAAGCACATGTACCTCCTCTCGCTGCTAGGGTGACGTTGAGAGCCATGTGGTTTTGAAGCACTACAGTTCTCATGGCAGTCAGTTCATCAGTCACCAATTCTAGGGCAGAAAAGGTTGCATTGCTCATTATTTTGAGAAGTTTAGACAATTTTCTCAGTTCCCAGATTGATTTCGTTGCTCCATATGCTGACGGTACACCTGCCCACGAGATGATGGTATCACCCAAGTCCATATGTGACAGTCCATTTTTCCCTAAGCCCACAGCATGATGGTTTTTCCAGCCCGGATTGATTTGTCCCACTGGATTGACAGGCTTCTTGATTTCTCATCGAACATTCCGAATTTTTCCTTGAGGTAAAACTGCTGTGTGTCATATGGCCGGAACCAGGTACCCCAAATAACAACTGCCGGACCAATTCTCAGGTAACCACTTAATATGCTTTCCTACCACATACAAAATAACAGTCTTCTACTTTGATAGTAACTTTACTATGTCCTGGCTCTGGAAGAAACATTTTTTTGTCTATCATAGACAATTGTCTATAAAGGTCAGCATTATGTTTTATTTCATCAGTTGTCCTATGCATCAGTTCAACAAATGAATCATAGCTCGTGTTGCAATAGGATCCTGTGTTATCAGTTTTATTGTAGCATCTATAGGGAACAGTCACATTGCAATTGCTCCAACCCACCTGAACTGTATCATTTTTGTAAAAACACACAGTCCCCTTCTGTCTAACAGACAAGTGCAATGCTACTTTATCCTGTGATGTGACATCTGATGTATCATAGACTAAGTTTTCCCAGGTCTTGTTGGCTCCTAGGGGGACTGATGTTAGCAGTAACCCCCGGTATGCTGTTGGCAAAGCTGTGCAAATCCAGCAATTCGAGACATTGAAGGTCTCAGCATACACATATTTGATTGCCTGGTAAGTGTTGAAGTTTGGGTGCCACTCTGCATACAACTCTGCATGCTTGTTTAGTCCAGTTTGTTTGGCTGAGAAAAGGAATGGCCACAACAAAAAGATTATTGTCACTAGTACAGTTAACAGGATGGTTATGCAATACTTCCGAGGAAACAGTTGCTCTGCATTCCTGTTTTCTCCGACTCTTCCGAATAGGTACATTTGGATTTTACTGGATTCTGTCATCTTTATTTCAGACACGTGTTCTTACTCTCTGCCTTAATAGGACCTTCAGCACCAATGGTTTCTTCACTGGGGTTGAGACGGATCAGTCCTATTGATCTGACCCCCCTTTGTAGCCAGACTTTGTGCTGAGGGCCCCGATGGAGAGGTAAGATTTTTGTCCAGTTCAAAGTTCTTAACTAGTTTGCAGTGCATCAGGTGGATCCACGAAGCTCACTATGCTATCTTGACTGCAGTGGGTGTTGAAAGAAGCATCTGGTAGGGACCTTCCCACCTTGGCAATGACCGATTCTTCTTCTTGATAACTTTTATCCACACCCAGTCTCTGGGTGTCACTGCCACTTCTGATGTCTCGGTTTGTTTTCTATCTGAAACAGAATTTGACTGCAACAGATGTTTAGAATTCATCACTTTCCTCATATATTCAGCTAGTGTAAAATCAGCTTCCTGGTCTGATGACATGAGAAGTTTCCACTGGGGTGTATAGTAAGCCCTTCCAAATAACTTTTCAAAAGGAGTCAATCCTTTTGCTGTAGGGACAGTTCTCATGCTCAACAGTGCCAGGGGTAAACAGTATATCCAGTTTTTCCCTGTCTCAGCTATCAATTTTCTCAATTTGTTTTTTAATATACCATTATGCCTTTCAACTAGCCCTGCAGACTGTGGATGGTATGCACAATGATTTTTTAAAGAAATACCAAAATGCTTACTTAACTGCTGTATGGTTTGATTTACAAAGTGTGTACCATTGTCACTGTAGATCCTTTCCGGAATGCCAAATCTAGGAATTATTTCTCTGACAAGTACTTTTGCCACCGTAGCTGCATCTGGACTTTTGGTTGGAAAGGCTTCCACCCACCTGGAAAACATATCTACAATGACAAGACAATACTTCTTATTTTCACATTTGTTCAATTCTATGAAATCCATACAGATAGTGTGAAACGGATATGGTGGTGTAGGGAAACTCCCTTGCTTGGGCTTTAACACCCCCTGCATGTGATGTTTGTTACAAATCTGACACGTCAAACAAATTTTTTAGAGTAGTTTGTAAATCCGTACATTGTGAACACCTGGTTCACCAGCTGTACCATCCCCCCTGTTGAGACATGGCACTGCCCATGGCTCAACAAAGCTGCATATCTAAACAAATTAGATGGTAGTATCGGTTTCCCTTCTCTAGAGATGTACAGCCCCTTTTTGAGAATTGCTCCTTGTTTTACCCATTGTTGTTTTTCAGCTTGCATAGTGAGTGTCTGCATTGTTTTTAACATTTCTAAGTCTAAAATCTCAGAGGGTTGTAGTTCCTCATTTAAAAGAAATACTTCTGTAGCTGCTTGTTTTGCAGCTGTATCAGCTCTCGCATTACCTTTTGAAATCCTATCTTGTTGCTTGGTGTGAGCTGTGCATTTACAAATGGCTACTTTCTGAGGTAACTGAATAGATTCTAAAAGATCTAAAATAAACTGTGCATGATTGATAGGTTTGCCAGTAGATGTTATCATTCCTCGGTTTTTCCACTGTTGCACAAAAACGTACAGTAGAAAAAGCGTACTGGCTGTCAGTAAAAATATTTCACACATTTACCCTTTGCTAAGGTACATGCCCGTGTCAGGGCGATCAATTCTGCTGCCTGTGCAGAGAAGTTGTGTGGTAAAGGTTTTGCTTCTATAATCTCAGTATCAGAAACTACTGCATATTCTACTAGGTTCTGTCCTGCAGGACCCCTTTTGCACGAGCCATCCACATAGTATGTCACCTCAGTATCATCCAAGGGGACATCCGCGAGATCTTTTCCAGGTAGTGTCTTTTGCTCAATTACCTGCAGGCAGCGGTGCGGTGTGCCGTCTGCAGGGGTCGGGAGCAGAGTAGAAGGGTTCAAAGTTGTACATCGTTCAATTGTCATGTGAGGTTGGCTTAACAATATAGTCATACAGGAAAGATGCCTAGCAGGGGAAAGATATGCCACCTTTTATTGTAGTAAAATAATTGCGACTGCATGAGGCACTCTCAAAGTGAGAGGGTGGAATAAGACTACTGAGGCCGAAGCCTGTACTGCCATTGCAGCTGCAACTACTGCTTGTACACAGTGGGGTAAGGATTGTGCCACTGGGTCTAGTTGTAATGAATAGTAAGCAATGGGGCGTTGCTTATCCCCATGCTCCTGTGTTAATACTGATGTCATGTAACCCTGCTTACAATCTACAGTTTGGAAAAAACATTTATGATAGTTTGGCAATCCCAGAACTAATGAGGATGCTATTAACTGCTTCAGTTTGCAGAAAGCAGATTCTGCCTCTGGTGTCCATTGTACCAAATCCTGCGCTGCCATAGGCTTCTTATATATAAGGTCAGTTAGCAGTGCAGATTCCAAAGCATAGTTTGGGATCCAGCTCCGGCAAAAATTAGTTGTACCCAGGAAGGACATCATTTCCTTCTTGGTAGTGGGTTTTGGTGCTTGTAAAATTGCTATCTTACTGTCCTCATCTAATGTTCTGCCTTCCTTGGATATTACATATCCCAGGTATTTAACTTGTTTTTTCCAAAGCTGCAGTTTACTTTTATTTACCTTATGTCCTTCAGCGGCTAAAAATTGTAGAAGTGCTATGGTATCTTCTTTACAATCTTGCTGGGTGGGGGCTGCCAGCAAGATGTCATCAACATAAAGTAAAATCTGACTGCCTCTTGATGGGGTGAATCCCGCCAAGTTGCTTGCCATTTCTTGTGAGAATATCTTTGGACTTTCACAATATCCCTGTGGTAGTCGCGTACATGTATACCTTTTCCCCTGAAATGTGAATGCAAACCAATACTGGCTGTCAGGGTGTATCGGTATCGAAAAGAATGCATTGCTAATGTCTACCACAGAAAAATACTAATGGTGAGGTTTTAAATCATTCAACAGGGTTTGTGGGTCTGGCACCGTGGGTGCCCTTGGTATTACTGCATCATTTACAGCTTGTAAATCTTGGACCATACGCCATTCTCCATTTGCTTTTTTGACTGGAAATAAGGGTGTGTTACATGGTGAATTGGGAGATTCTACAAGTATCCCTCCTTTAAGTAAGGCTGCTATAATAGGCTTTATCCCTGCCTCTGCATCTTTTCTTAAGGGATACTGTCTTTTTTGTTGGTCTGAATGCTGACTTTGGCGTGATAGTAACTGGTCCCACTGTACGAATGAGTCCTACATCTGATTTTCCTGTTGACCAGAGAGTCTCTGGTATATTTCTTAAGGCATTTTCTTCCTCCTTTAACAGGAGTGTCAATCAGCTGTCGTCACCAGACTGTAAGTGCACAGCTGGGTTGTTCTGAGTTATCCAATTCAACTTCTGTATTTGTATTCCCTGTTCTGACAGTTCTAGTTCTGTCTGTTTCTCCCATCTCGTGACTTTTTCTCCTAGGTCTGCCCATTCTATGTCTCTGTTTTTGGTTAAGCTAACATGTGGTAATCGATTAGATTTATAAAGTGCAAAGAACTCCAGGGGCAATGAACAGCTGGCTACACTGTTCCCTTCTGTGTCCCAGTACAGGTTACGCAATATCAATCTGTTTGCATGATTCTTAAATAATTCTTGCTCATATTCCTTATCAGGTCCTGGTGTATTACAATAATACAGGGTACAGTGCAAAAGTTGTTGCTTATCAATGTCAAGGGAGGGGAACTTGCGGATGGCTACATTCATTAACTCTTCAGTTACAGTCCCTGGACCAGTCGTAACCAAGTCCTGGCTGTACCAATAAAACATTTCACCCTCCGATTGCACTGCAAAGGCATCAATTTGTCGCTGTGCTTCCATACCCTGCATGATTGGGACTATTGCTATACCAAATAGCTGCATGAGGTCTCTGCCCAAGAGGTTTACTGGGCATTTTGCAGAAACAACAATTTTGCTTTTTTGTGTCAATCCTGAAACTGGATCAGTTATTGCAATGTCTTGGGAGAGAGGCTTCCGATACAGCTGTCCATTAGCTGCTTTAACCAGTATATAATAAGGTGTCTCTGTGTTTTCTGGCAGTTTGGAGGGATGTATCAGGGTTCGTGATGCCCCTGAGTCACACAAGAATTTGACTTCCCTCCCTTCTACCAAAAGTGTAACTTCTGGTTTTGTGTCTGCTAAATAGAGCTCCAAGCTCAATAAAGCTAGGTCTAATATTTCATCTTCTTCATTGTCACTAACTTCCTGCACTTCCTCTGTTCCCTCTATCACATTCTCATTTGTCCCTTCTTCGCTAGCCCCTTCTAGTGATTCTTGACTACTATATAGTCAGTCCTCACCCTCCTTGTCTTCCGTTGTTGCCTTCTTGTTTTTCCTGCAATCCTTTGCCAAATGTCCCTTTTTACCACATTTAAAACATTATCCCCTTTTCTTTTGCCCTTCAAAGTCCTCTGATCGTTGATCAGATTGTTTGTTTCTCTGTGCATTTTTCTTGCCCTTTTTCCCGGACTGTACTATGTAAACTTCTGCTCCATCTTCTACAGAAAATATTTGAGCTTTCTTTTTCTTTTTGCTATTAAAAATGCCTTTCGGCATGCCTAGCATATTCAAGTAATGATTGTAACCTGCTTGTACGATGATTTACCATGTGCTTTGTAATAAAACTGCTTATAGGTGCAATCCTGCCCTTTAAAAATGCATTCTTTAACTGCTGTTCATATGGGGAATCTTGTGTTTGATCTTCAGAAACCTGCATTCCACAGTGGTTATTAAAACATTCTAATAGTCTGGCATAATACCGGTCAATAGTTTCACCTTCTTGTTGGATGCATCGATTAATACAAGTCCAGTCTGTACTAGGTTTCCATTTTTCAGAGACGCGGTCTGTCAGACCTTTTACTCTGGTGTCTAATTCTGCGCTGCTATGTGGGAGGGGTCTTTGTGCAGCGTCACAGGGATTCCAGTTCCCACTAATCATATGCCAATCTGGCCCTACAATTTGTCTAACTACCTTTTCTACCTCTTCTCCGTTTAAGTTATAACTCAGCCTCATTCCTTCTAAATCTTCAGAGAATTTTCTAAAATTAACTTTTGGATGGGGGATTCCCTCAGTGGCTTTCCGGATATCTTCCGGAGTCCAAGGTCTATACACTAAAATAGTTGGGTCCTGATTGTCTTGACCTGCCTGAGGGTTGGGTACTTCTATAAGTGGGCATATTTCTTCTTCTTCACTTATAGATCGTGAATTTTTAACCATTTGCCATAACTCGATGCCTTCATTTGAGTTACCTGCCTTTGTTCGAGACCTGGTCTCGATGGGATCTCTAATAAACAGTTTTATTTTCATAATGCCTCTATCTTCAGTTACCACAGGATATCGTGGGGGTGGACTAACCTGTTCACTTGCTTCATATTCTGGTAAGGGAGGTGGAGGTGCTGATGCTATCACTAAGTTATTGTCCTCTTTATCTAAACACATTGTTTTTGAATTCTTGTTCTTTTGTTCCCAACGGTTTACTTCCTCAATCCACCTGTGTGCCTGAGGAATTCCTAATTTACGTTGCTTTTTTACCCGACCTTTGGAATCGGTTTTGAGTTGTTTGACAAGTTTGATAAGCGAGGATTTTTCTAATTTTCTGTCGAATTTGTACTTATTAACCCATTTTGAATAATATTTATTATTGTCGGCGCGCTACGACTGCATGTATTTTGCATCTTCTGTTAACGGTGGATTTTGGGGTCTTTTTGTGCAATTATTACCCATTTTGTTCTACCCTTTTGATCGTTATGTAACTTTTCTTAATTTTTTTTTAACGTGGTACCACAGATTTTGTTATAGTCTCTTCAGAATGACTGCCTACTTATTCTGTTTCTCCTGATCTATAACAAGACAGTAATCTTTTTTGTCCCTGACTTGTAAGAAAAATACAGTCTAACAAAAACAATACATATCTAGTCCCTGATCTAAAACAGAAAACAGAAAAAAAGTAGATTCACCTTACCTGAGCCCACGTGATTGATCACCAATTCGCGGAGACCCATCCTTCAGTCACAGATCAGAAAGTGGCTGGCTTCTTTTAACTACAATTCAGTCGGAGGGCTTTTCAGATAAGAAGAACCGATTTGGTTTCTTCCCCGTACGGTTTCAACCATCTGGCCTGTCTGATCAGAGGTGAAGAGAGGGTTCCGGTCCAAAGGACCAATCTGTCAAAGGAAAAAACTTCAAAGACCAATTCACGTTAGGTTCAAGCAAGGCACCCTTTATTACTTGCAGCAAGGAGACAAAGCATGTAGGCACAGGATTTGTCTGAATTATTAATGATTAGTAGGTTATACTTATACAGTTCTCTTCCTGTCACACAGAAAATGCTGACGTAGTTAGACACAGCTTTCTGTATGTTTTACAGAAAATGTTGCTAGACTTATTGCTGACCGAGTTAAATTATCTGCCATTCTGCAAAACATTTTGACGAAAACAACCTGGCCTTGGGTTTATGTCAGTCCATTTCAACATTTCAATTCTTCTATTGTACTGTTCTAATACATGTGTTACATTTTACCTAGATTCAAGGTACATTTCTAGCTTTAGTACAAGTAATGGTGACTACAATTTAAACTTTCAAGCATCTATTGTTTTCTTTATCAATAGCTTCTAGCAGCTGCATGTTTTCTCATGGCATAAGCAGAAATTAATATCCCTTTGTTAAGTTTTAGCAGAAATGAATTACTTCTTGTTATTTTCATGACATTAGCAGAAATAGAATGCTTCTTGTTAAGTTTCTAATGGCTGCGCCGATTCATGCAGTGTGAACAGAATAAATGTATTTACCCTTTTAAGTCTCGAATGCACTAAGCATGCATATTACTATTACCTATTACATATTTTTCTAACAAGACCACATACACACACAACAAAGCTATAGCCAACCTGCTGCACATAGGTTTAGGGCAAACACCACCCCTTGGTTCAACATCACTATAGGTGGATATGCACAGCACCCAAACCCCTCCCCTCATTACCAGTGAGCAGGTACATATTGCCTAATGAAAGGCAACAAATGTAAGTATCCATGGGACCTGATACTATCCCTGTCTGCATCCTACATGAACTCAGGCATGTTCTCCCAACTCCATTGCCCATGGTAGTCACACCAAGCATTGGCACCATCCACAGCCCATCTGCATGGAAGATGGCCAATGTCATCCTTCTACACAGACATGAATGAGGAGTACAGGATTACAGAATCAACTAGCCCTCATTGGGGGGAATATGACACTCCAGGATGAGCAGTGTAATATAAGCAGATACAGTGCTGATACATTACAGGGGTATGGTGTGGTTGTGAGTGGTGGCTACTGGTATGCAATATAGCTGTGCAGGTTCTGAACATACTGTTGCCAAATGTATGAGGTCCTGTGTTGTGTCTCCATTTTTATGTCCTCCAGGTGCAATGTTGCATCAGCAAAGGTCAACTTTCTCAGTGGCTGAGACAAATATAATCATAGAAGCCATACTACAGAACCATGTCATAATGTTTGGCTGGAGCCAGCAACATCTGCAGGAGAGGACCAGCCTGTGGGATGACCTTGTCCACAGGGTAAATGATGTCAGCCTGCACGCATGTACATACAACCAGGTCCGGCATCGTAAAAAGTGACCTCATACACCATGCACAGAAAAGGGCTGCTGTAGTGGCCAGGGACCGCACAGCCAAAGGTGTGGGCCTGTCCATGCAGCCCCATTGACAACAAGCGGGGAGCTCCTCGGGTACCTTGGGACACCCATCCCAACATAAAACATCAGAGTACAGACCCCCCACATACTGGAATTGGGTGGCACCCAAACAATGGACGAGAAGTGTTCAGGTAAGTTCCTAGTGTAGATTACTAGACTAGTGTAGCAGACATACTTGTAATTGTAGAGTATTTGTGTGCATGCGTCAGGTCAGATTGCAGTTGTGGATGGGGTTTCCTAATGCACAGATGTGCACATCTATGGTGAAGGACAGCAAATTGTGTAGTATTGGGGGTTGTACTGTAAATGTGCAGACATGCTGCATCCATCCTGTACCAATGCCCCATGTGGGTCTGCTGACAATACTTCCCTCCCACAACTACCTAGGTCCCTCTGATCTGCATGTGGGATGGCAGCCTGCAGCTGATGAGTATGCAATTGTTCTGTTGTGGTTTGCCAATAACCCAGGCATGTGAAGGCCATGCAATGTACCATGTACACAACTGACACTCATAGCCATATTGCTTTATGTGCATGTTCACTTGTGTTGGGGTTAACTGCATTGCATCATAGTGGCCACCACAGGAGCCTATCTGATGACAATGTAACATTCCTGTTGCATACCTCACAACCTGTCAGTGCAAGACTTCTGGACAGAGACCAACAAAATGGGGGGACAAATGGCCTAAGGTAGGGACATGTGTGAAACATTACTGTCATAATGCATATAAACAGTGTACACACCCCTGTTAAGATGCCAAGTGTTTGTGATATATATATACAAATTAGACCACAATATGTCAATCCACACCTTTTCCAAACTGTAATGTGACCTATGATATGAACAGTTCACCTGTAAAACCAATCAATCTTTTGGGCACCAAATATAGAATATACTTCTCTTTTTCTTTTGGCTGTCCCCATTAGGGGCCGCCACAGCTGATCATATTTTTCCATTTCTTCCTGTCCTCTGCATCTTGCTCTGTCACACCAACCACCTGCATGTTCTCTCTCACCACATCCATAAACCTTATCTTAGGCCTTCCTCTTTTCCTCTTACCTGGCAGCTTCATCCTTAGCATCCTTTTCCCAATATACCCAGCATCCCTCCTCAGCACATGTCCAAACCAATGCAATCTCGCCTCTCTGGCTTTGTCTCCAAACTGTCCAACTTGGGCTGACCCTCCAATATACTTATTCCTAATCCTGTCTACCCTCATCACAACCAGTGCAAATCTTAACATCTTTAACTCTGCCACATCCAGCTCTGACTCCTGCCTTTTTGTCAATGCCACTGTCTCCAACCCATATAACATAGCTGGTCTCACTACCCTCTTGTAGACCTTCCCTTTCACTCTTACTGGTACTTGTCTATGACAAATCACTTCTGACACTCTTCTCCACCCTGCCTGCACTATCTTCTTCACCTCTCTTCCACACTCGCCATTACTCTGAACTGTTGATCCCAAGTATTTAAACTCATCCACCTTCACCAGCTCTACTCCTTACAACCTCACCATTCCTCTATCCTCCTTCTCATTCACACACATATATTCTGTCTTAGTCCTGCTGACCTTCATTCCTCTCCTCTCTAAAGCATATCTCCACCTCTCCAGGGTCTCCTCAACCTGTTCCCTTCTCTCACTACATATCACAATGTCATCTTCAAAGATTATAGTCCACGGGGACTCCTGTCTGATCTCGTCTGTCAGCCTGTCCATCACTACTGCAAATAAGAAAGGGCTCAGAGCTGATCCTTGATGTAATCCCACCTCCACCTTAAAAGCATCTGTCACTCCCACTGCAGATCTCACTGCTGTCACACTACCCTTGGACATATCCTGAACCACTCTTACATACTTCTCTGCCACTCCCAACTTCCTCATACAATACCACAACACCTCTCTAGGCACCCTGTCATATGCTTTCTCTAAGTCCACAAAGACACAATGCAACTCCTTCTGACCTTCTCTGTACTTCTCCATCAACACTCTCGGAGCAAACATCACATCTGTAGTGCTCTTCCCTGGCATGAAACCACACTGCTGATCACTAATCATCACCTCTTTTCTTAACCTAGCTTCCACTACTCTTTCCCATAATTTCATGCTGTGACTGATCAGTTTTATCCCTCTGTAGTTACTACAGCTCTGCACATCACCCTTATTCTTAAAAATCAGTACCAAAATACTTTTTCTCCACTCCTCAGGCATCCTCTCAATTTCCAAGATTTCATTAAACAATCTAGTTAAAATTCCACTGCCATTTCTCCTAAACACCTCCAAGCTTCCACAGGTATGTCATATGGACCAACAGCCTTTCCATTCTTCATCCTCTTCATAGCTATCCTTACTTCCTCCTTGCTAATCCATTGCACTTCCTGATTCACTATCCCCACATCATCCGACCTTCTCTCTCTCTCTCATTCTCTTCATTCATCAGCTCCTCAAAGTACTCTTTCCATCTGCTCAGCACACTCTCCTCGTGTGTGAGTATGTTTCCATCATTATCCTTTATCACCTTTACCTGCTGCAGATCTTTCCTAGCTCGGTCCCTCTGTCTAGCCAATCAGTACAGGTCCTTTTCTCCCTCCTTAGTGTCCAACCTTTCATACAACTCTTCATATGCCTTATCCTTAGCCTTCACCACCTCTCTGTTTGCCATGCACCTCATCTCCTTATACTCCTGTTTACTTTCTTCATCTCTCTGATAATTCCACTTCTTCTTCACCAATCTCTTTCTCTGTATACTCTCCTGTACTTCCTCATTCGACCATCAGGTCTCCTTGTCCTTCTTCCTCTGTCCAGATGTCAATATATACCAAATATGGAGTATACAAACCTGACAATAAGCTAGATGCATATGTGGGCACACTCTTCAAATAATATGTTATTGGAGCAGCTTGTGATTTATTGACTGCATACACTCTGCCTGGGTACACACCTGCCATCAAGTAAAGGCACTCTGAGTAACAACAAATAACAATCTGCTGTCCAAGTGGGATAATCATGACATTTGCTTGTTAGTACCACTGACTGAATGTAGTCTGACATGCTGTATTCTGTTAGTGTTCCAGGTGTTGTGTGTCTTCAGGCTGTGGCTCTGCAGACATTCCCAAGAGGGAGTATGGCAGACTGGCAATACACTGACCATGTCATAAGCAAGGTACAGCTTTACATGTACATGTACCAGGTGTGTATGCATGCAACAGTGTGTGAGGGACACTGTTGTCAGACAGTGTGACCTTGCATACATACCCCTTGTCACAGATAGGTAGCCTTCAAACATGTCAGCTCAGTGCTGTGTACTAGCACAGGTTCATACATACAGAACAGGTTACTGCGGTACAGTCAGCAGGTCCCTAACAAAGGCAGCCATTACATTAACTGCAACAGATTACCTGTCAACACCTGTTGGCCCTGCCATTTCTTTCCCATGCACTCAACCCTGATGCAGTTGATGAGGGCATGCATGATACTGTGTATGACAGGTTTGTGGTATGTATTCCTGAGTCCACTGGGTGGAACAGGGAGATAAAATGGTATATCCTTTGCATACACACAGTAAGAACTGACACATGGGATGTGCACTTAGTAACATAAACACAGTTGGCAATACACAGATTAGCAAACCTACATTTCCACCATTATGTACTGTACTACTACATACACATGACATTCCCCACATAGATTATGTGCATGGGACATAACACACTACCTCTTACAACACGTAATGTTCTGAATGATTCCATGGATTGTGAGATAACTCACCAGACATTGTATGTGGAGTCATGTACTGCTCCTACAAGCCTGGACAAGTTATAGTATAGCAGAAGTTGCATCAGCATGATGTTGCAGTCAGGTATGATGCATGATGCTGACATGTGTGTCACTACCCTCACTGTGGCCAATTTGGCAACAATATCACATACATGGGCATTGTTAAGGAACACAGACCACATATAGTTTGCCAAAAAAAATGGTCTAAGCTTATTTCCTGCCTTTCCTGTAACTAGTCTAGTCCAGATACAGCTTTAAAGTATCCAGGACTGTTTGTAAGCATCTGAATGGTGCCAAAAAGTCTGCTCTTCAATTGTTCCCTAAGATCTGCTAGTTATCTCCTCTCCTGCACTTTTACTAGCTTATTAGACTACCACTTTACCAGTCTTCTTGTAGCAATTATTGTCGCACACAAAAGTGCTACCAGCACTAAATGTTCTACAAGGAAATAGCTCTAGTACTTATTATTAATGCCCACCCCTCCAAGCATGTCTAAAGCTCAGTTCCTTGTGGTTTCTCCTAGTAACCTGGTGAACGTGTGAATCCTGAGGCAATGTAGCAACTGCCTCATGTACACTGACAACCCTCTCCTCTTACCTCCCAACACTGAGACTTGTGAGAGATGCACTTATATAGCCAAATTGGAAGCCACACACTCTCCAGCCAAAACCGGAATAGCTGGTCAAGAGGAGAGGGTCAACACTTGCACCACACCACATGGAACACATAGCCCTCCAAAACACAAACCAGCACTGCCTTCACATAAAAACACAAACCACACACCCACCTTCGTGGAGGGTCTCATTACAAATCTACCCAAACAGCAGAGGCCTCCAAGGCAGAAATGCACTCAACCACCATAACACAACACCAGTCATGAGACACATAACTATCCTAAACAGTGTGCCACTCAACCAAAGCCCCTACGGCAAAACAGCATGCCCAACACACTAGTCATAGGTGACTCAACAGTGAGGCACACTGATGTCCCACTCACTAGGCTGAATAAGGAGAAAGTAATAGTCAGCTGCCTGTCAGGTGCCAAGATCCGCCACATAACACATGCACTTAGGTCCCTCAACAACAGGTACAAATATGACTCTGTCACTGTACAAGTAGGTGTGAATCACCTAAGACATACCTCCCTGGATTACAGGAAAAGAGACATGGAGTAGCTCTTGGATTATGTAGCCCAGGTGGGTATGACACTAGTCCTGAGCAGCATCCTACCATCACCCAGAATGATACCACAGTACAGGCAGTAACGGATTGATTTCAACAATTGGCTAAGTTTCTGGTGTCATTCCAAGGGGATATAGTGTTTGTCTTCTGAGATGACATGATTGACAGACCTCAATGCATTGCCAAAGATGGCCTGCATCTGTCAACCTTGGGCTTCTGGATACTGGCCAAGGCTCTTGCCACCCCTATATTGCCTTTATAGGTTGTGTGCCAAAGAGCAAATTACCATCATGACAGCTACAAATAAATGCAATCTGAGGATCATGCTGCTCAATGCTAGAAGTGTAAATCTCAAAATACATTCACTCGAAGCACCCCTTAAAATGGAGAACATTGACATTTGTGCTGTAACAAAGACCTGGTTCAAAGCAACAGAAAACAGCCCTGCACTACCAGGATATAACTCATTCCACACCTTTCAGTCCAAGAACTTGGACTGAAGCTCCAAAGGCAGTGGTGTTTCCATATTCATAAAGGATGCGCACACCTCCAGACTGGTAGCCCAACATAATGCATACTTCAGGAGCAGCTAACATTGGGTAAGACAGCAATTCAAGTTATATCCTGAGATAGGTCCCCAACCATGTCCCAAGACCCACACTCCATGTTCCTAAGCACCCTGGAGAATATTAGAGTCCAACCTAACACTTTCATACTGGGCGACTTTAACGACTCCCCTCGATTAACTGGGAAACTACTCATGTAGCAATACACTTGCCCAATGTTTCCTGGAATTCATTAATTCCAATGCACTGGACCAGCTTGTTCATACCCAAACTAGAGATAGCAACATCTCTGACCTGGTCATTACTAATATGAGCGACTGTTGCTCTACACCAATAGTCAACTCCTCCCTGGTTAGATCCGACCACAAACTAATCACCTTGGAAATTCTCATCCCTCCCACCCCACCCCACCCCCGCAAAGGAAACCACCATGAAAAACATCTCCAAAGCTAACCTTGGACTCATAAAACAGAGGTGGCTAACTTCACAGCACCCATGCAAATGAAGAATACTTGCATGAACACCAGATCATACACCAATGAACACGTACACAAATCCATGGATCTTGCCATACCCAATAGAACCAAGACGCTCTCCTCCAAAAAAAAGAAGCCAATCTAGTGGTCCCCTGCCATAAACAAACTCTACAACAGAAAAAAGAAACTGATGCAGAATAAGGTGAAGTCACAAGACTGGAAAAACTCCCTTATCAGCCTCACCAGATCCCTCACCAAATCCTCTAAAGCAAGCTATGAAAACAGAATTTCAGCAGATAGTAAAGACAACCACAAGGCATTCTAAAGTTATGTAAAAAATCTGCATTGCTATACCCAGATTTGCTCTGTGCTACTGCACAATGGTACCTCCTATGCCAAGCCAACAGCTATTGCCAATATAATGGCCGACAGATTCAGTGCCAACTTTACCTCTCTCCCCCACCAAAGAACCAATCACAATACCAGTAGATTGCCAGGCACCTAGTATTACTGCTGCACAGGTTAAAACAGCACTGTCCAAGGCCAAGAATACAGCTACTATGGGACCTGACAATATCCCTGGCTGTGTTCTACATGAACTACAGAGTGAACTAGCACCACACCTGTGTGCCCTGTTCAATTACAGCCTCACCTCAGGCTTTGTCCCTGCTGAATGGTGCACTGCTACAGTCATCTCTCTCCACAAAGGAGGAGTGACTACAGACCCTGGGGACTATCGCCCCATTAGCCTGACAAGTCTAATATGCAAAGCTATGGAACACATCACCATGGACCTAATAAACAAGGATGTATGGAATCTCCAAACTGTGGATCCCACACAGTTTGGTTTTGTGAAGGGTAGATCATGCCTGCTCAACATGGTCGACTTCTTTGAGTCAGTCACCAGAGCTGTGGATGATGGCAAGGTGGTTCATAAAGCCTACCTTGATCTGGCCAAGGCCTTTGATACCATTCCCCGTGCAGGAATCATAGACAAAACACTAAGCTAGGCAAACTGGCTCACAGATAGAGCCCACAGTGTGAAAGTAGCTGACATCAAGTCAGACTGCCAACCAGTCATGAGTGGAGTCCCATAGGGTTTGGTCCTGGGTACTCTCCTGTTTGGTATCTACTTCTCTGAAGTCCAGGCCAACATGAAGGGACTCTGGTTGACAAAGTTTGCACATGATTGCAAGTTTGGAGCTGTTATTAACTCCCCAAGTGATGTTGACATCCTACAGAAAGGCCTCACTGAGACCAACAACTGGTGTCAGAACCATGGCCTTAAGCTCAATGCCAAAAAATGTGTCATCATCCCTCTGGGAAAAACATGCTTCCCATGAATTTCCACATCAATGGTAGTCCACTGAACTCCCCAAGTGATGTTGACATCCTGCAAAAAGGCCTCACTGAGACCAACGACTGGTGTCAGAACCATGGCTTTAAGCTCAATGCCAAAAAATGTGTCATCATCCCTCTGGGAAAAACATGCTTCCCATGAATTTCCACATCAATGGTAGTCCACTGAACTCCCCAAGTGATGTTGACATCCTGCAGAAAGGCCTCACTGAGACCAACGACTGGTGTCAGAACCATGGCCTTAAGCTCAGTGCCAAAAAATGTGTCATCATCCCCTTTGGGAAAAACTTGGTTCCTATAAATTACCACATCGATGGCAGTCCACTGAACACATAAGGCATTATAACAGATCTGGGAACAAAGGTTGACAGCAACCTCTCTTTTGACCACCACATTGCCACTGTGGTCAGAAAGGCCTTCTATGTGGCACATCTCATTACTAAGGGTTTTGCATCCAGGAAGAAAGATGTCATTGTCTCCCTCTACTCTTCCCTCATTAGGCAAATCATCAAGTACAATGGCCCATTTGCATTTACCTCACTAGACACCTGCAACAACTGGGGAGGCCGCAAAAGTACCTCACAAAGATGATCGTAGGCATTAAACAGTTATCCTTTATGGACAGACTCAAACAACACCAACCATTCTCTGCCTCATATCGCCTACTTAGAGGCAATCTATGCTTGATTTACAAAGCCATGTCTGACCCAGCCTTGTTAGAAATGCTACAGCTAAAGAAATCCCAATCCCTCCGTACCATATGCTCTGCAGACCTCAACCTCATTAACACAATCAACAGAATATGCTGGAGTGACAGGTTCATAACTCAGAGACTGCCCATGCTATGGAATAGACTTCCCATACATGTCAAACAGAGCACCTCACTGGCCCTCTTCAAGAGAAATCTAGCTGAATGGATGGAAAATAGAAAACTCACCCTGGGGATCACTCCAGTGGCTCTACTCAACAGAGGTACTGGGAACTAATGTCAGGTGGCATGATGCCAGCGTAATCCTATGCGCTAGACTTGTAAAGGCTCCAGGTCCATTAGCCTAGTACATACCTATGAACTTATGAACCTAAACATTTGGATATTCCAAAGACATCTGTACAGAGGACTGGTATGGTCTGCACAATGGTTTAACATGCGGCATGTGAGGCAGATGCCATTATGATGCTATATAAAGTAATGCCATGGGGAGGTGGTAAGCAGGTGTGGATGGTACACCAATCAAAATGGTATCAGCCAAACAGAATATGATCTTCATCCAAAGAGACACACACTTGCCAGTAATGAGTTTAGAAACCCTACTTATTTCTATTACAGTATTACGCAATTGTCAGACACAGTAACACACACAGTATATGATTCTCACACACAAACAGTTGCCAGCATTGAGATTAGAACTTTTGCCTATCTAGTAATTTCTACTATAGCATTACGCAGTTATCAGAAGCACCACTGGACTTATACAATTTCACCTACTCCAAAGGTACTTGTAAGGTGAATGACATCAACAGTACTAGTAAATTAGGGTGAGGGGAAGTGTAAAGGGTGGTACACAACTCAAAATGGTATAACACACACAGTATATGATTCTCTCACACACATTTGCCAGTATTGAGATTAGAACTCCTGCCTATCTAGTTATTTGTACTACAGTGTTACACAGTTACTGCACATGCTGCAGAGCTTACTGGACTAATAACTGGCGAAAGATGGTGATAAATGCACAGCTGAGGTAAAGTAATACAGGTGGCAGAAAGTCTGCCTTCAGTTTTTCCCTTAAATCCTGCTAGTTCTTTCTTTCTTGCTCTTCAACTGTATCAATAAATGTAGCACACCTGGGAGCCATCAGCAGTAATCATTCCTCACAGAATTAGCCCCAGTACTTAGTAGGAATGACTACCCCTCCTGGCATGATTGAAGTGCAGTTTTCTGTGCTTTCACCCATTAACCTGTTGCACTTGGCCATTCTGAGGCACTGTTGCAATGGCCTCATGTACACAGACACCCTTCTCCTCTAAACTCCAAACACTCAGACTTGTGAGTAACCCCAGTATCACCAAATTTGTAAATATGGATTCTCCAGCGAAGACTGGACTAGCTGGTCAAGAGGATAAGGTCAACACCTGCACCACACAATGTGGAACACATAGCTTGCCACAACACCCGCTATCACAGCCCTGACATACACTCACAAACCACCGACCCACCTTCACAAAGGCACTCAGTGGACATTAACACCACCAGCACAGACCAGCAAGACAGACACCCACTCAGCCACCACAACACAGCACATGCCAAAGGAGACATATGTCACCTGCACAGTGTGCCACTCAACCTAAGCCCCTAAGGCTAACCACCTTGCCCAGTGCAATAATCATGGATGACTCAATACTGAGGCACACATATGTCTGACTCACTAGGTTAATTATGGAGAAGGTAACATCCAGCTGTCTATCACATGCCAGCATCCAACATATGACACACCTAGTCAGGTCACTCCAAAACAACTACAATTATCACTCTGTCATCATCCATGTGGGTGTGAATGGCCTGAGATGCACCTCCCTGGACTACATGACAAGAGACATGGTTGAGCTCTCAGATTATGTGGCCCAGGCAGGTATGACAGTAGCCCTGAGCAGTATACTACCATCACCCAGAGTGATGCTGCAGTACTATTAACAAATGATTGACTTCAGCATTGGCTTACGTGTTGTCAATCTCAGGGGATCCAGTCTCTCTCTGCTTATGTTAACATGATTGACGGACCTCAATGCCTTGTCAGAGATGGCCTGCATCTGTCGCCCCTGGGGTTTCCAGGTACTGGCTAAGTCTCTTGTCACTCCTATATCGCCTTTTAGGCAGTGTTCCAAATCACATTACCACCATAACAGCTAGACATGAATGCAATCTGAGGGTCATGTTGCTCAAAAGTAGACATATAACTCTCAAGATGCAGTCACTCAAAGCACTCCTCAAAATGGAGAACAGTAACAGTTGTGCTGTAATGGAGATCTGGTTTTCAGCAGCAGACAGCAGCCCTGCGCTAACAGGCTATGACGCATTCCACAGCTGTCAGCCCCAAAACATAGACCACAGCTCCACAGATGTGGGTGGCTCCATATTCATAATAGATATGTACACCTCCACATTAGTATCCCAGCATAATGCATCTGAGATACGTCAGACACAACTGACTTTGCGTAATAGTGCAATCCAGGTCATAGCCTGCTATGGGTCCACATCCATGTCCCTAGACTGTCAATCCACATTCCTCAACACCATGGCATCTATCAAGGTCCGAACCCAGCACTGACATAGTAGGAGACTTCAAGTACCCCTCCATCAACTGGGAAAAGTAGTCAATCACCAATAGACTGACCCAACACTTCCTGAAATTCATGAGTTTCAATGCCCTGTACTGGCACATACTGACCCCAAGAAGAGGATGCAACAACCTTGACCTGTGTTGATTACTTACATATGGGGACGTTGCTTGACAACAGTAGTCATTCCCTACCTGGTCAGATCCAAACATAATGTAATCACCATGACAATCCACATCTCACCCACAACCCCCATAAATGTAACCAACTTGAATAAACTCTCCAAAGCTGACTTTGAAGTCATAAAAATAGGGTTAGATGACTTCACTGCACCCATCCCAATGGAAAATAGCTGCATGACTATTGACTCATACACAGATGCACTGTACAAACATGTACATAAATGCATGGTACTAGCCATAGCCAACAGAACCAAGACGCTGTCCTCCAAACACTGGAAGCCAATGTGATGGTCCTCTGCCATTACTAAAGTGTACAACAGCAGGAAGACACTGTTGCAGAAAAAGGTGGTGTCCCAAGACTGGTAAACCCCCTTCTTAGGCTCAACAACAACTTGAGATCCCTCATGGAATCATCTACAGCCAGCTATGAAGGCAGAATTGCAGCAGACACTGACAACAATCACAGAAGCCTTTGATAGTTATACCAACAACCTCCACAGCAATACTCAAAGTGCAGTGAGTTACTGCACAATGCTAACTCCTATCCTGAGCTAACAGATATTCACAGGTTCATAGGTAGGTATTAGGCTATTGGCCCTAGGGCCTATATAAGCCTAGCCAAAAAGGTACCCTGGCTTTCGCCACCCAAGTAAATTATTTTTCTGTGCCCCTGTCGAGCAAAGCCACAGAAGTGATCCCCCAGGTGAATTTCCTATTTCCCATCCAAGCATCAAGATTTTCTTGAAGAGCACTAATGAGGACCTCTGTTTGACATAGATAGGTAGTCTGTTCCAGAGTATGGGAAGTCTCCGGGACAGAAATCTATCCCTCCAGCATGTTCTGCTTATTGTGGTGACAAGGTTTATGTCTCTACAGCATGTAGCTCAGAGGGATTGGGATTTCTTTAAGTGGAGCATGTCCAACAGCTCTAGGTTTGACATAGCTTTGTATGTTAGGCAGAGATCACCTCTGAGTAGGTGATATGTGATGGAGTAAAGCTGGAGTTTTTTGAGACAGTCTGCGTAGGGCATCTGTTTGAGGCCAGTAATCCTCTTTGTGAGGTATTTCTGTGGCCTTTCCAGTTATTGTAGATGTCTTGTGAGGTACATACCAAAAGGGGCATTGTACTCTATAATGGGTCTAATGAGTGATGAGTAGAGGGGAACCTCTATTTTTTCTGGATGAGAAACCTTTTGTTATGAGGTGTGCCACATAGAAGGATTTCCTGACCACTGTGGCAATGTGGTTATCAAAGGAGAGACTACTGTCCACCTGTGTCCCAAGGTCTCTTATCACACTTTCGGTGTTAAGTAGACTACCACCTATGTGGTAGTTCATAGGTACAGAGTTTTTACCAAAGGGGATGACAATGCACTTTTTGGCACTGAGCTTCAGGCCATGGCTTTGACACCAGGCATCTGTCTCAGTGAGGCCCTTTTGTAGGATGTCCACATCGTTATTAGTTTCGATTATGGCTCCTAGTTTGCAGTCATCTGCAAACTTCATTAGCCAAAGACCTTCTGTGTTAGCCTGTACTTCAGAAAAGTAGATACCAAACAGGAGAGGAACCAGGACTGAACCCTGTGGTACTCCACTTGTCACTGGTCTGAAGTTGGATTTGGAGTCTGCTACTTTCACAGTGTGGGTTCTGTCCATGAACCAGTTGGCAACCCATCTTGTGACATAGGGATTTATACCTAGTTTAGTGAGTTTATCTATAATTCCAGAGTGGGGGCTGGTGTTAAAAGCCTTGGCGAGATCTAGATAGGCTGTGTGAACCACCTTACCCTCATCTATGGTTTTGGTGACTGCTTCAAAGAAGTCTATCAGGTTTAGGAGACATGATCTGCCTTTTACAAACCCGAACTGGGTGGGGTCCAGAGTTTGGAGATTACCAATGTCTTTGTTTATGAGTTCCATGATGATACATTCCATGGCCTTGCAGACCAGGCTCATCAGGCTAATGGGACCATAGTTCATAGGGTCTGTCATGGCTCACCCTTTGTGGAGTGTGATAACTGTCGCAGTGTGCCATTCAGTGGGCACAAAGCCTGAGGTGAGGCTATGATTGAACACGGTACTTAGGTCGGGTGACAGCTCGTTCTGTAGTTCATGTAGAATGCAGACTGGGATATTGTCAGGTCCCATGGATGCTGTGTTTTTGGCCATGGAGAGTGTGTTTTTTACCTGTGCAGCAGTGATTACAGGAACTTTGCATTCTTCCGGTATAGAGATGGACCCTCTAGGGGGTGAGAGGGGGGTAAAGTTAGCACTGAACCTATCTGCCAGGATGTTGGCAATATCAGTTGGTTCTGTATATTTAGTGCCATTGTGCTGTAACTCAGAGCAGATCTGAGTGTTGCCATTGAGATTCTTGACATAGCTATAGAATGCTTTGTGGTTGTCTTTAGAGTCAGTGGCAATTTTATTTTTGTAACTAGCTTTGGAGGATTTTATGTGGGATCTCAGCTTCTTACTAAGGCTGAAATTCAATTCCAGCTTTACCCCTCACTCCCCCCAAAGGGAATAATCACAATGGCAGATGAATTCCAGGCACTCAGCATTACTGCAACCCAGGTTAGACCTGCATTATCCACAGGCAAGAATACAGTTTCCATGGGACCCAAACATCATTCTAGAGGGATCCAGTATCTGTCTGCCTGGGATGACATGATTGACAGACCCCAATGCTTTGCCAGAGATGGCCTGCATCTGTCACCCCTGGGCTTCCAGATACTGGCCAAGGCTCTCTATAGTGCCTTTTTTTAGGCGGTGTTCCAAAGACCAAATTACCACCATAACAGCTACAAACAAATGCAATCTGAGGGTCATGCTGCTCAATGCTAGAAGTCTAAATCTCAAAATGCACTCGCTCAAAGCACTCCTTAAAATGGAGAACATCGACATTTGTGCCATAACAGAGAGCTGGTTCAAGGCAGCAGAAAGCACCCCTGCACTACCAGGCTATAACTCAGTCCACACCTTTCGGCCGCAGAACTTGCACTGAAGCTCCAAAGTCGGTGGTGTTTCCATATTCATAAAGGATGTGCACACCTCCAGACTAGTAGCCCAACATAACACATCTGAGATACTTCAGGTGCAGCTAACATTGGGTAAGACAGCGATTCAGGTCGTAGCCTGCTATAGGTCCCCAACCATGTCCCAAGACTCACACTCCACATTCCTAAGCACCCTGGAGAATATTAGGGACCAGCCTAATACTTTCATACTGGGTGACTTCAACTACCCCTCCATTAACTGAGAGAACTACTCTTGTACGAATACACTTGCCCAATGTTTCCTGGAATTCATTAATTCCAATGTCCTGGACAAGCCAGTTCTTAACTCCACTAGAGGTAGCAACATCCTTGACCTGGTCATTACTAAAATGGGCGACTGTTGCTCTATACCAAGAGTCAACACCTCCCTGGTTAGATCCGACCACAAACTAATCACCTTGGAAATCCACATCCCTCTCACCACCCTTGCAAAGGTAACCACCATGAAAAACTTCTCCAAAGTTAACTTTGGGCTGCTAAAAACAGAGGTGGCTAACTTCATGGCACCCATGCAAATGTAGATCAGTTGCATGACCGCCGAATCATACACCAATGCACTGTACAAACACGTACACAAATTCATGGATTTTGCCATACCCAATAGAACCAAGACCTTCTCCTCTAAAATAAGGAAGCCAATCTGGCGGTCCCCCACCATAAACAAACTCTACAACAGAAGGAGGAAACTGATGCAGAATAAGGTGAATTCCAAAGACTGGAAAAACTCCCTTATCAGCCTCAACAAAAAGTTAAGATCCCTCATCAAATTCTCTAAAGCTAGCTATGAAAACAGAATTGAAGCAGATAGTAAAGACAAGCACAATGCCTTCTATAGTTATGTAAAGAATCTCCATGACAAAACCCAGATTTGCTCTGAGCTACTGCACAATGGTACCTCCTATACCGAGCCAACAGATATTCCCAATATACTGGCTGACAGATTCAGTGCCAACTTTACCCCTCTCCCCCCCCCAGGGGACCAGTCACAATACCAGTAGATTGCCAGGCACCCAGTATTACTGATGCACAAGGCCAAGAATACAACTTATATGGGACCTGGCAATATCCCTGGCTGTATTCTACATGAACTACAGAGTGAACTGGCACCTCACCTGTGTTCCCTGTTCAATCACAGCCTCACCTCAGGCTTTGTCCCTACTGAATGGCGCACTGCTACAGTCATCCCTCTCCACAAAGGAGGAGCAACTACAGATGCTGGGAACTATCACCCCATTAGCCTGACAAATCTGATATGCAAAGCTATGGAATGCATCATCAAGGACCTAATAAACTAAGATATAGGGAATCTCCAAACTCTGGATCCCACACAGTAGATCATGCTTGCCCAACTTGGTTGACTTCTTTGAGTCAGTCACCAGAGCTGTGAATAAAGGCAAGGTGGTTCATACAGCCTACCTTGATCTGGCCAAGGCCTTTGATACCATTCCCCACTCAGGAATCATAGAAAATCTCACTAAGCTAGGCATCAACCCCTATATCACTAGGTAGGTTGCAAACTGGCTCATAGGTAGAACCAACAGTGTGAAAATAGCTGACTTCAAGTCAGACTGGCGACCAGTCATGAGTGGAGTCCCACAGGGTTCGGTCCTGGGTCCTCTCCTGTTAGGTATCTACTTCTCTGAAGTCCAGGCCAACACGAAGGGTCTCTGGCTGACAAAGTTTGCACACGATTGCAAGTTGGGAGCTATTATTAACTCCCCAAGTGATGTTGACATCCTACAGAAAGGCCCCACTGAGACCAACAACTGATGTCAGAACCATGTCCTTAAGCTCAATGCCAAAAAATGTGTCATCATCCCCTCTGGGAAAAATATGCTTCCCGTGAATTTCCACATCAATGGTAGTCCACTGAATATAGAAGGCGTTATAAGAGATCTGGGAACACAGGTTTACAGCAACCTTTCCTTTGACCACCACATTGCCACTGTGGTCAGAAAGTCCTTCTGTGTGGCACATCTCATTACTAAGGGTTTTCCATCCAGGAAGAAAGAGGTCATTGTCTCCCTCTACTTTTCCCTCATTAAGCCAATCATTGAATACAATGCCCCATTTGGCATGTACCTCACTAAACACCTGCAACAACTGGAGAGACTGCAAAAGTACCTCACAAAGAGGATTCTAAGCCTTAAACATTTGTCCTATATGGACAGACTCAAAAGCTCCAACTATTCCTTGTCTCATATCGCCTACTTAGAGGTGATCTCTGCTCGACTTACAAAGCCATGTCTGACCCAGCTCTGTTAGAAATGCTACATCTAAAGAAATCCCAATCCCTCTGCACCACATGCTGCAGTAACCTCACCCTCATTACCACAATCAACAGAACATGCTGGAGGGACAGGTTCATAACCCAAAGACTGCCCATGCTATGCAACAGACTTCCCATACATGTCAAACAGAGTACCTCACTGGCCGTCTTCAAGAGAAACTTGATGAATGGATGGAAAATAGAAAACTCACTCAGGGGATCACTCCAGTGGCTTTACTCGACAGAGGCACTGGGAAATAAGGTCAGGTGGCATGATGCCAGGGTAATCCTATAGGCTAGGCTTGCAAAGGCTCCAGCGCCATTAGCCTAGTACACACCTATGAACCTATGAACATATATCTGTGGCTGTGTTCTACATGATGTACAAAGAGACCTGGCACCACATCTGTGTGCCCTGTACAGTCACAGCCTCACCTCAGGCTTTCTCCCTCCAAAATGGTGCACTGCTACAGTCATTCCTCTCCATAAAGGGGTAGCAACTACAGACCCTGGGGATTACTGGCCTATTAGCCTAATGAGTCTACAATGTAAAGGTATGGACCGCATCATCAGGGACCTGATTGCCAAAGATATAGGTAATCTCCTAACTCTGGACCCAACACAGTTTGGCTTTGTGAATGGCAGATCATGCCCCCTCAACATGGTTGACTTCTTTGAGTAAGTCACCTGGGCTGTGTATGGTGGTAAAGCAATGCATACAGCCTACCTCAGTCTGGCCAAGGCTTTTGATACCATTTCTCAGTCAGGCATTATTGATAAACCCACCAAACTAGGCATCAACCCCTATATCAGTAGGTGGGTTGCAAATTGGTTCACAGAACACACAGTGTGATAGTGGCAAACTCCAAGTCAGAATGCCAAGCAGTCACGAGTGGAGTCCCACAGGGATCAGTACTGGGTAGTTCCCTGTCCAGCATCTACTTCTCAGGAGTCCAGTCCAACACAGAGGAGCTCTGGGTGACCAAGTTCACAGAGGACTGCAAGCTGTGACCCATCATTAACACCACATGTGATGCAGACATCCTACAGAAAAGCTGCACTCAGCTAATGGGTGGTGTGGAAACCATGGCCAGAAGCTTAACACCACAAAATGCATCATCATCATTCCCTTTGGTAAAACACTCATTTCCCAGTAAGTACCACATTGATGGGAGCCCAATGAACACTGTAGGTGTTATAAGAGATGTGGGGACACAGGTCGACAGCAATGTTTCCTTCAAACACCACATTGCCACTGTGGTCAGGAATTCCTTTTATGTGGCACATCATATTACCAAGGGTTTTGCATTCAGGAAGATAGAGGTAATCATCTCTGTCTACTCTTCCCTCATTAGAACACTCATCAAGTATTACGGCCCATTTGACATGTACCTCACTAGACACCTGCAACAGCTGGGGTGGCCACAGAAGTAACTCACAAAGAGGTTCCTAGGCATTAAACACATGTCCTACACAGACAGACTCAGAAGACTCCAGCTATTCTCTATGTCATATCACCTACTTAGAGGCTATCTGTGCTTGACTTACAAAGCCATGTCTGACCCAGCTCTTTTAGAAATGCTACATATGAAGGCATCTCAATCTCTCCACGCCACATATTGCAGAGACATCTACCTCATTACCACAATCAACACAACATGCTGGTGGGACAGGTCCCTCACCAAGAGACTGCACATGCCCTGGAATACACTTCCCATACATGCTATGGAGAGCACCTAGCTGACACTGTTTCACAGAAATCTTGATGAGTGGATGGGTAATAGACAGTTCATTCAAGGATCACTGCAGTGGCTCTACTTGATACAGGAACTGGGAAGTAACATCAGGTGGCACAATGGAAGGACCCTTCTATGGGCTGAGCTTGTAAAGGCTCCAGGGCCTTTAGCCTACTACACACTTATGAACCTGTAAGGGGAATTACATCAGCAGGGCTGATAAAGTAGGGCAGTGGGTGGGAAACATATGAAAATACTTCTGCCTACATACACATTTACACACACATTTGCCAGATTTGAGAGTAGAACCTCTGCCTAACTAGTTATTTCTACTACAGTGTTAAGCATTTATCACCCACACAACTGGGCTTACTGAGCTGACAGCTGTCCAAAGTGGCTAAAGGGAATGACATCATCTGGACTGATAAAGTGTGGCAGTGGGAAGTGTTGTGGGTGGGAATGGCATAAAGCTCACACACACACACACACACACACACACACACACACACACACACACACACACACACACACACACACACACACACACACACACTTGCCAGTATTGGGTTTAGAACTTCTACCTATCTACTTACTTGTACTATAGTGTTACACAGTTATCACACATGCTACAGAGCTTATAGGGGTAGCAGGTGTCCAATGATACTTCTAATGTGAATGACAGCAGCAGATCTTGTGCTGTTGGGCAATGTGAATTGTACTGAGTGGGAACAGTCTGCTAATACTTAGACCTACAGAGACACACACACAGGCAGGTGATGGCATACCCCAACCTCAGTACTATTGCACAATGGGGCTCACATTTTATGCTTACATGTGCCACTGTTTAACACCAGTATGTCACTGTCCACAGCAGGACATCAATGTATGCCATTCAGGGTACCCATGTGTGTGACACATGCTGCTGTGTCTATCCCCCTGTGTCTCTCTGTCTATCACTGTCTATCACTTCCCCACATCTATGTGTGTGTATGCTTTACATATATAGTTATCTGTTGGCCATATATGTCTGCATGTGTGTCACACACAACAGATGTGGATATATCACATATGGGCCACCTACAGCTAGCTAGGGGTAATCCTGTCTAATGTGTGTGTAGGGACAGTTAAGATGTACATAGCTGTCTGTATGCACAGATATATCTACACAATATAGTCATATAGACCAATGTATGTTCCAACATGTCCTGTGATTCTCTAAGTATAGGAGCATGCCCAGTGTGACCTTGTATAGTTAGAGTGGGACTCCATTCCAGATATAAGTGTCCAGGGTTTTGTGTGCTACAGGCATACCTCTCAGAGTTACAGAGGACTTTCCTCAGGGTGATGGTTTGTTTTGGCAGACCTTTTCTGACATATATGTATTCTGACAGTGCAATGTATTGTGTCATTACCTAGTGTCAGACATCCTTAAATCATCACAATGCTTTACCAGAGGAATACTAGTCATATGATGCATAGACTGATGTTATAATGGCAGCTATGTACATTCTTGCCCAACAAGGCCAGTTGGGAGGTATTGCTACAGCCAGTTGAGTTATAGTCCAGCCACTTGTTGATATACTGTCTGGGGGTCTTCTGCTTTTGTGGTATCTGTGTAACCTGAGATGTGATATCCTGGTGTGGCCATACCTGTCTGCTGCACATTTTTTGTCAGATTGTCAGGGTGTTTGGCTAGAGGTTTTGTCCAGTCTGCATAAACATGTGTTTTTATGGCAAGTTATTTCAGTATAATTGAAGAGTGATGTTACAAAATATTGACAGACATTACTGTGTCAGCCTACATAACCTTCGGACAATTCCTGCTACTGCAAACCCCTCACTCTACCAACTTTCTCAGTATGTCAGGGCAATATTTACCACACATGTCTATCATTGTGCCTTTGTTCCACATTTACTTCTGCCCTTGTTCAGATATGTTCCTGTCAGAGGTTTGGTGTTATGGGTGTAGGTACAGACAGCATTGTACTGTGCAGGTATGTCCATCATATACAAAAAGCAGACATAAAACAAGGAAAAAGCCATATTGACAATAATCACTGGCAACAGTACCAAGAAGCATGATTATTCACAAAAGCCATAGCACCTCGGCTACACAGCCCTCAAGAAGTCCATTATATGTGTAGTATATTCCACATAGCATTGTGAATTTCAGGTATGGTAGTGGCAGAGCAGTAGGTGTCAGGACATGCAGAATCATTGGCACTGCAGTTATCTGCACATGGCCCTCTGACAGACAGCCTGTATCTAGGGCAGTACAAGATGACAGCCAGGAGAACATGCTGGCCAGATCCTGACAGTATTGACCACACATGGACATAGCTCATTGCCTCCTGCATATTGAGCACATGCAACTTGTTTTCATGTGTACTGGGACAGCCCTACCAATCTGTGTTATGCTATTTCCTTGCAAACATACATGTTACTGCATTTCTGTGGGTATATGAGGGGGCACACCTGTCAACTGTAGACATTTGCAGAGACTGTGCTGATATTTGTTTTACATTTTGATTACATTTACCATACTATTGTGCCCTGTCTTGGGGATTACAGGCATATCAGTAAGGAGCACAGGTGAGATTGTTATGGCATACATTTGCATGTCAGACTTGTTACCCTTCAGAGCCTTACTGCAACTGCGAGACCTGCTATGCTATGACTGTGTGGGTCTGCAGAGGGATGATTCAACATTACTGCCATTTGTGGAGCTTTTCCAGACATTTCTCTTTGGTTTTCTACAGCTGACTTCCTGTGTGGGTCTGTGGGGGTGAGTATGGGACTCCACGCTGACATCCATGGCTGTGAGCTATGACCCCCTCCCAGTTAGTTGGCCCCACACTTATACTGCAGTGGGGTTTGCCACCTTGGGTACTACTGCATAGTGATGGGAGGCCAGTATTGGGCAGACACTTCCTGGTGTCCCACATAGCTGTTACTTATACTGCAGTGGGGTTTGCCACCTTGGGTACTACTGCATAGTGTTGGGAGGCCAGTATTGAGCAGACATTTCCTGGTGTCCCACATAGCTGTTACTTGTCTGCTGCTATTCCAGTAGTCCACCCCATTCCCTTTCATGCATGCAACAATACCATGCATATGCTAGCAGAACATACTGATATATTAATTTACTGTTAAGGTAACTGACTTATCTTGTGCCTGTGGCAGCTGTGTGTATGGAGCTTGAGGGCTGCCTATGTTGGATGCACACAGTACACTACCTATACATGGTAAGTTACAGGTAGTGCGATGTGTGTGTCATCCCTTTTTACTGTGTGTGTAAGTAGAGAGAGGTGTCATTCCCTGGGTGCCTACAGTGTCAGTGTGTGTGCTATGCATTGCCTCTTTGCCAAGGCCAGGCTATACTGGGCACACCTCCATCTGCCTACAGGGGCTGGCTCAGGGGGTTCCTTGTCCGAGTCCCTCTGAGCCTGTGGGGACCTTGGCAATGGTGGGGGGTTGTATGGCCCTTCCCCATCTTGTTCCTGTTGCAGCTGTTTCCACAGGATCATATTGTGCAGCATGGCACAGACTATGAACATGTGTGCAAATGTGAGTGGAGAGTACTGCAAGGCTCCACCAGATATGTCCAGTCAGCAGAACCGTGACTTGAGCATCCCAAACACATGCTCTATAATTATCCTGGTTTGTGTGTGTGCCTCATTATGATGTTCTTGCATGGTTGTGTGTGCATTTCTGATGCGTGTCATCATCCACGACTCCATTGCATAGCTGGCATCCCCCACTAGATGGCCATATGGGATGTCCTCCCCTGGCAAATCCCTGATACAGCTATGAGGAATGCCAGATGTGGGAGTCGTGATAGCTTCCAGGGCTGCCAGCACACACATTCATGATAATCCCCTGGGCATTGCACACAATCTGGCAATTGATGGAGAGGAAGCCCTTGCTGTTTATGTAGACCCTACCCTGCTCACTGGGTGGTGCTTTGATGTGGATGTGCGTGCAGTCTGTGGCACCCGGTACCTCCAGGTATTCAGCTACATGGTGGAAGAGGCTGATATTGTCGGTCAATTCCTCACGGGTGTTGGGGAAGTATATGTGGTCATGGGCATTTGGTAGCATGGTATCCAGGAACTGGTGGAGTGCTCTGGATGCAGATGTCTGTGACACCCCATGATATCCCCAGTAGGTCTTTCGAAAGTACCTGTAGCTAGTATTCTTAAGGCTACACATACCTTAGTATCCACTGGGATGGGTTCCCTTCTGTTCATTCTGGATGTGAGGTGAGGCCGGCACAGCTCCACAATTTGCTGAAGTATGTCCCTGTCCACCCTGTAGTGCTCTACTATCTCTAGGTCATGTAGCCCCTGGTAGGTTACCCTGGGTCTGAACACTCTTCTCCTCCTCCTGATTCTGGGGCGGTTGTCAAAATTATCCTCCTCTCTGCCCTCAGCCTCTGGCAATACTGATGGATCAAAGCAATGGCAGCCCCTAACATTTTTCCAGTTAAAATTCCCCTGCATGTCTACACCAACAGAGTTTGTGGGATAAACCAGACTATAAGGTGTTTCCATACTTTATACTGTGGTGCAACAGATACTGCCTATATGATTGGCTCACTATGATGCATTCAAGCTGCCACTTATATTACTCATGGCTTTGATTTGGCCACTGTGAGTGCTAGAGATATTACTGGTAATTTGTGCATGATTGCCTTTATTCTGCTGTTGCCTTTTTTTAATTATTTTTTACTTACATCTCCTCCTACTTTCAGCTATGTAGCCACTTGCCAGCTGTATTATTATGTGCTTTGCCTGCCCATTGTAAGTTGCAAGAGTCCCATATTACTGATTTCTACTTCATATTTGTCCTTTATTGTGCTATTGCCCTTTAATTTTATTTTTACATCTCCTTCCATTTTCAGCTATGCAGCCACCTGCCAGCTGTATTATTGTGTGCTTTACCTGGCCCATTGTGAGTTGCAAGAGTCCCATATTAGTGATTTCTACTTCATTTCTCCTTTATTGTGCTGTTGTCCTTTATTTTTTTTTTACATCTCCTCCCATTTTTAGCTATGCAGTCACCTGCCGGCTGCATTAATGAGTGCTTTCAATGGCCCATTGTGTGTTGCAGTATCCCATATTGCTGTTTGTACTGCATTTCCCTTGTTCTGCTATTTCCTTTTACTTTTTCTATGTCCTTCCTGTTTAATCCCCGGTGCGCCACCCAGACCCATTTAGCTAGTGTAAACAGCAAGAAATGGCCCTCCCCTGGCTGCAAACATGCTCCTCAGTTCATGGAATAAGAGTAAGCAGCTTCAGACAGCCCCCCCCTTGTTTAGCTGTGCTTAGCTAGGCAGAAACCAGCCAACAGAGCTCCAGTGTCCTTACAGCAAGCATGACACACCCCCTTTTCATGTTACTTGGTCCTCCTGCCTACATGATCATGTTAGAGCACCTACACAGTTAGGTGCAGTCTGACACTTAGAAGAAATTTGTGATTCAGTATAAGTCCCCTCATTAACATACCCCACTGTCTTAAGCCCTAGTTACTACACTACACACTAGCCTTCCCCCTTAGCAACCACTGTTCCCTGCCATTGTTTACTTTCTGCATGCCATTGACTATAATGGCAAAGTGCAGAATTCCCTAATGTTCATGTTTTCACCCTTATTTTTTACTTTTCTGCCCCCTCCCACTAGCGTACCACTTCCCATGCACTCAATGGTCGAGACTGGCCAAAAAAAAAAAAAGTTTACATTTTTTGTAAGCAGTTTTGCATGCCACTGGCCATATATTTGGCCATTGGCATAACTGCTCTAATATAATTGTTATTGAGCACTGATACACCTCCATTGTGTAATTTGCAGAAATGTATTCGGTTAGTAACCGAATACATTTCTGTGCCTTACACTGTTCCAGCACAGAGACCTGCCAACTTCCTGGATTGCTAGGTCAGCTCATTTGCATGGTTTTCACCAGAAAATGAGCTGATTAACATCCAGCATGGCTTTCTGTACTGGAACAGTGTAGGGCCACTCATGCACATCAAAACAGCACGTACCTGGATTGTGTGGTGGCCATTTTCCATGCAGGAGCGGCTACACTGTTCCTTTACAGAAAATTTCCATTGATAAATCCCAAGATTATGTTTATTTTAAAGTTGTGAGGCTGCCATAATGTATGAAAAGTGCTTTTTACTGTGTTTTTTTGTCATAAAATAACTTTTGTGGGATGGTAGTTTTACTGGCATTGTTGCTTGATTTTCTCCACAATAGAGGTACCATTCTTAGCTTGATCATGGAACTGATTGTTATTCCCATGGTTGATTCTTCTTCCAGCCACAAAAAGCAAAAGCTAAGCAAGACAGCCTTTGTCACCACAGCAGGCTAGCAATTTGCCTCAGCCACAGGTGTGTGACTGCTGCGACCATTTGTTGCACCTCAGACCACTCATCTTTTACTCCAGATCCCTCTGGTGTAGCACCTACAGCTACTATGGAGCAGGGGTTAGCCACATCCTCTGCAGCTGTTGGGGTCCCTCAGTGGACAAGGGAAAACCACTCTTGTTGGTCCTGCGGGAGGGAACAGGGAAGGTTTCCCTGCTGTGTCAGAATGCTGTGCTCATCCCTGGAGAAGCAGCAGCTGCTATTAGTAACACTGTTGGCCCAATTTTTCCTGTCAAAAAGAATCGTAAAACCAAGCATGTATCTACTCCTCCTCAATGCTCTTTGGCTAGGTGTAGTTTATTGACATTGGCTCAGGGTTTGATTCAGCCTATTGATTCTTTTGTAGAGCAGCTTCCATTAAAAGAAAGAGGAATGCCACCTTTCCTGATGAGATTCAAGAATCTGAATCTGAACAGGAAGATGCAGAGACAGATTCATGGTTTTGGCCTCAGATTTCTGATTCAGACTTACAGTACAGCTCACTTTCTGATTCTCCCTGTGGGGGTTTCCCTTTCTCTGAGACCATTGCTAGAATATCCCAGTGTGTTCAGTGGAAGAACACTGAGGTTTTTCAGTCCTTCAAAAAATACTACGAGTTGTTACAGAAAAAATTTCCAGAACTTACACCCATTCCTCCTGTCCTGTCTGCTTTAGATGATGTATGTCTTACTACCTGTAATATTCCTGATAGTCAATCAGCTGTCCCTAAAAAAGGCAGCTAGGATGTATAAAGGTCCTCAATGGAAGAAAGCCTGGAAGACAGATGCATTTTCTTTTCCTTTGACAGGAATGCTCCTGTATGCTTTTCCACCCTTTCCATCAATATCCAGGGTACTTCTGAAGATTTAGAAGGCATCACCCAAGATCATTGTGGTGACTCCCTTCTGGCCCAGGCAGCAGTGGCCCCCCTTCTTTGGGAAATGGCCAGGGGCAATTATCACAAGCTTCCTCACAGAATGGACCTACTCACACAAAGTCAGGGGTGTGTGATACACCCCAATATCAATAATCTTCAGCCGACTGTCTGGATGACAGTCATAATACCTTTTAGGCACCTGTTTTCTGAGGACATGCAGCAGGTACTAATGGAAACAAGAAAGCCTGATACTAGAAAATCATATATTAGTAAAAGGAAAAGGTTTTCTAGTTGGTGCCAGCAACATAACCAGCACCCATTCAGGGCTAATTGTTCATTTGTTTTACAATATTTCTGTGAGTTACTATTCTATGGCCTCTCTCATTCCTCTGTTAAGGTTCATTTATTGGCTATTTCCGCAGTATCTGCCCATGGATTCTCTTCTTTCAAGACAGTTGCATGTCAAAATGTTATTGATAAGTGTTTTGCATAAGAGGCCTCCAAGTAAACCAGTGGCCCCTTCTTGGGATATTAATTTTGTGTTACAGAATCTACGTGTCCATTTGAACCAGGTAATCTGACTGACTTGAGGTCTGTAACTTGGAAAACAGTCTTATTGATGCTCTGACCTCTGCAAGAAGGGTATTTGAGTTGGAAGCTCTTATGGTGAGTCAAACCTATCTCTTTTTCCACAAGGACATGATTTCCTTTGAGAACTAATCCTTCTTTTATGCCTAAAGTGGTATCAGAGTCTACTTTAAGTCAAACTATCCATCAACTAGTTTTCATTCCTGAACCTAAAAATACAGGAGAAAGGATATTCTATATTTTGGACGTCCACAGACAACTCAGGTACTATCTTGACAGAACTATATCTTTCAGATCATTGGATCAATAGTTTATTTCTTGTGAAGGTAAGAAGATGGGGCAACGTGTGTCAAAATAGCCAAATGGTTGACTAAGGCTATTAACTTTTGTTATACTCACCATCACAAATCTAATCCAGACAGGGTCAAGGCCCAGTCTACAAAGACCTCCGTTCTTCTATAGTTTTTTGGAAATGGTTGGATTCTAAAAATATTCTAGAATCTGCTACTTGGTCCTCTGCACATACTCTTACAAAGCAGTAAAAGCTTACTTCTTCTCTAAGTACAGATCATGCTTTGTTAGGACCATTCTCCATTCATCTCCCATATATAGTTTGCTATGGTAATCTATCCATATAACTAAGGTTACTGCAGCAGTGATCAATATGAAGAACATAGTACAGTTGTATAAGTTGAACTTGCCATTACAGTAGATGTTCAAATGATCACTGCTGCAGTAGCCTCTCACTCCTTCAATCCCTCTTGTTTTTTTCTTGGTGTGTTTTTTATGTCAGGGTGTGGACTTTTCTTTTTTGGCATTCCTAGCCTTGTCCTTTCAGGGCTCAGCCTCCCTCTCTCTACTGGCAGGAAAGCTCTGAAGGGTTTCAAACTCAGACTTGTCTTTCAGTCAACTCATCTTGCGCAACTTGAAGTTTGAGCACATGGAAGGTGTCCTGCACCTTTGAAAGCTGGCCAGCTGTTATATCCTTGGCAGGATATAGCCCATATAGCTAAGGCTACTGCAGCAGTGATCATCTGGATATTTATTGAAATGGTAAGTTCAACTTACCCAACTGTACTTTTTCTGTCACCAGTAGTCATTTCCACTGCTTCTGCTTGTCATGAAATCCAACTTCAAAATTACCCAAATCAACCAATCAGTCAGTGCTATCATAACATGCACATTATACATGTAAGTCATTACAAATTACCTTTAATATAATAACAAAATAATACTTTAAAGTGTTTATTATTAAATTATATTTTTTAAAAATATCTCCTTATTGTAGTAAGTCTGCGGTATCCTAATGCATTTGCTGCTTGTCTCAGCTACTGGTAAATTAAGGTGGCACTGTTCAACTTACTAGTGAACATCCAGAGCCATTTACAAATGTTGTGTGCAAATTAGACTAATTTACATACATCTCTATGAATCACAGCAGCATGCAAACGTGTCCCAAGCTCTATTGGTGAATTTTGACTTTCTCCAATCATGAATGTGTGGCCAAAGTAACATGAACACACATCAGACTGGCATGGATGCAAATTCTATAGAAAGAAAAAAAATGTTTCTTAAATGAGTCATATTAAAGATTAAAAAAAACAGTTTAACAAGTTGGCATAGGTAGAGGTATTTTTTAAAAAAATATTTGCACCTGAAAATATTACTTGTAATGCTGTTGTGAAATGCAGAGGAAATCATGAGCATGTTTGTAATCATACATGCATCTTTTTTAAAAAGATGGATATGAGTAATGTGTTAAATGTGACATAAATTTGTTAAAATAATAATCTATATATTTAGTGCTGTACATCATATACTGGGTTACAGGAAGAAGTATTTGTTAATAGAGTTATAAATAATGAAAATGAAACTACAATTACACATTAAAATGTATTACTATTGCATAAAATGAATAATAGGTATATTACATGAAGCCAGTGTTATGTGGGTCATAGAAATATAACTAAAACAATTGCTTAACACAGTTGTGCATTCAAAAGAATTTCCTACATGCATGTAAAGTGGATATGAAAAGTTTACACACTCCTGTTAAAATGCCAGGTTTTTGTGATAAAAATGAGACCACAATAAATCATTTCAAAACTTTTCCCACCTTTAATGTGACCTATAACCTGTACAATTAAATTGAAAAACAAACAAAGCTGTTAGAGGAAAAAAATATAAAAGATAAAAAACATACACTACACTGGTTGCACACCCTTAACTAATAATTTGTTGTGTGTGCACACCCTTAAACTAATACTTTGTTGTGTGTGCACTCCCTTAAACTAATACTTTGTTGAAGCACCTTTTGATTTAATTACATTAATTGCATTCAGCCTCCTTGGGTACATACCTACCATTAATTAAAGAGATTCCGATTAACCCCAAATAAAGTTCAGCTGTCCTAATAGGATTTTCCTGACATTGACTCAGTTGCCTGCTACAGCAAAAGCCATGGTTCGCGGAGAGCTTACAAAGCATCAAAGGGATCTCATTGTTGAAAGATATCAGTCATGAGAAGGGTACAGAAAAATTTCCACAGCACTGGATATATCATGGAACACAGTTAAGAGAGTCATCAAAAAGTTGAGAAAATATGGGACAACAGTGACGTTGAAAAGAACTAGACACCCCTCCAAAATTGATGAAAAGACAAGACAAAAACTGGTCAGGGAGGCTGCCAAGAGACCTACAGCAACACTGAAGGATCTGCAGGAATTTCTAGCAAGTGCTGCTTGTGTACTACATGTGAGAACAAGCTCCCACATTCTCCATATGTCTGGACTATGGGGTAGGGTTGCAAGATGGAAGCCTTTTCTTACACAGAAAAACATCCAGACCCAGCTAAAATTTGCAAAACAATGCATCAAGTCTCCCAAAAACACATGGAAAAATGTGTTATGGTCTGATGAGACCAAAGTTAAACTTTTTGGCCACAATTCCAAAAGGTACGTTTGGCGCAAAACAACACTTTACATCACAAAAAGAACACCATCCCCATGGTGAATCATGGTGGTGGCAGTATCATGCTTTGGGGTTGCATTTCTTCAGCTGGAACTGGGGCTTTAGTGGAGGGAATTAGGAACAGTTCCAAATATCAGTCACTTTTGGCCCAAAACCTTCAGACGTCTGCTAGAAGGCTGAAGATGAAGAGGAATTTCACCTTTCAACACGACAATGACCCCAAGCATACGTTCAGTTCAACAAAAGAATGGCTTCACTAGAAGAGAAAATTAAAGTTTTGGAATGGCCCAACCAGAGCCCAGACCTAAATCCAATAGAAAATCTGTGGGGTAACCTGAAGAGGACTGTGTACAAGCGATGCCCTCACAGTCTGACAGATTCAGAGCACTTTTGCAAGGAAGAGTGAGCAAATATTGTTGTCAAGATGTGCCATGCTGATAGACTCCTATCCAAGAAGACTGAATGCTGTAATTAAATCAAAAGGTGTTTCAACAAAGTATTAGTTTAAGGGTGTGCACACACAACAAATTATTAGTTAAGGGTGTGCAACCAGCATATTGTACGTTTTTTATCTTTTATATTTTTTCCCCTAACAGATTTGTTTTTTTTTCAACTGAATTGTACAGGTTATAGGTCACATTAAAGGTGGGAAAAGTTTTGAAATTATTTATTGTGGTCTTATTTTTTTATATCACAAAAACTTGCATTTTAACAGTGTTACATGCACAGTGTAGTGTTGTGAAAACAACTTTCCACACCATAGCTCTCAACCTTCCATCGCCAAAATGAGGAACACTTGCCTTCATAATGTGGAACAAATGGGCAAAATGTGGAACACATACTAATGGCTTACTAACAACTTCAACTAAGAAGGTCATAGGATGGTTAAAATATGCTGGTTATACATATAAATTAGATCCTTTAATGAATTAATATGATTAATTTCTATTTACCATGGATTTCACTTAAAAAAATTCCTAACACTGAATGTGTTACAGACTCTTTTAATGTGGAACTTTGAGATACTTCGAGGAACATGAACTTTTTAAGACACCAAATGAGGTACGTTCCTCGTAATGAGGTACACTTGAGAGGTAAACATACACTTCATACTTATTTTTCTCTTGCATGACAGGGAATACTGACACAGTATTTTACACATTCATACAGCTATGCATATGTGAGAGAAAATAGAAAAGGAAACAAATTGGAGTTATTGCTTAGACAGGAATACATGCATATGTATTTATAACAAGTGCAAATGCAGGTAAACAAGAATTGTCTTCTCTTTTTTAATTACAACTGAGGAAGAAATAGAGTAATATTGCCAGCAACAACAGAGAAGATTAGAAATACTGGTTGAATCTTCTGGTAAGTGTAATATTGAAGTCCAAGAGAATTCATTTTTACTAGTTTGTAATATGTATAGGAAACATAAAAAAAGGATTTGAAATCTTTATATTACTGTAAAAACACAAGAGAAATATGTGTGTGCACAACTGCTGTACTCTTTTTACAACTGTTTTTTGTATTGGTAATAACAAGATTATTTGTATAGCTTTGCAGATGAAAGATGTGCAACTTAAACCATTACATTTCAAGCTAATGTTATTGCTTTTAACCTGATTACTTCTTATACTAAGGGTAATTTTACTACTGTATTGAATGCATTGCATGTACGTAACTTGAGAGATGCACACTCCTCTACAATAAGTGACAAGCACTTGCCGTATGAATATATCTGAAGTCTGCATAAGCACAACTCATGTCATATTTCCCAAGTACAAAAGTACTACCCAAATGATTACTCCCATTTTATGCATAAGCACTTCCTGTGCACAAGTTTTACATCAGTAAAGATTTTCTACAATATTTCAATTGTGTATGAAATATCATATAAAGTTCTTTTTCTGTTTTGTCTCTCCCTACCCCTTTTTTCTCTATCTTTCTTATTTTGATTATGCTGTTCTTTCTCCTTTATTCTTTTGTTTCTCTCCCATTTATTTTCCCTTTTTTACAGCTTCAAATCCCTCAGGAGCAGGCCAGGCACATACCTCCCAGGCTATAGACAGATCACAATCTGCCCATCTGGGGACATCCTCACAGAATTGGGGTAGAAGCACCAGTCCTGCAGGCACTCCAGCACATAGCAGCCTGGCAAGCTTCACCGAAAGAGAGTTTTGAAGCTTTGCAGAGGAAGTACTGATGGAGGTACTGGACAGGAGAATTCAGCCAGTTGAAGACTCGCTTCAGTATGTAGAAGACATGCACTCTTAGATGGTGCCGACCACTGCTCCAACACAGATCTCTACTCCTTCAACTTTGGGGTCCTCCACTGCAACACCATCTGGTAATGGATGCATTTGAGGTTCTGTGGACTGGGCTCCTGCTGGTACTTCCTCAGCCTTTCTTCCCTTATCCTTTCTCCTACAGCCCCCCTACCTATTCTGTGCCCATACTACTCTATCATATAAAACACTGAAAAAATAGGGGGGGGTCTATCTCCTAGCAAAAACATAGTGCCATCTCTCACCTCCTCCAGCATAAACCCTTTGGACATTTCACTTCTGTGTTCCCCTCTTTTTTTGTCATCGAGCGTCCACAAAAGGATACCCTGTATCAAACATTATAAAGCCCTTTTCTTTAAAAAAAATCCATTTTAAGTGCTGCGCAGTCTGCAGCTTTCCTTAAGTGTGACAGCGCTTTGATGTGCTCCCCGGTGATATGCAAAAAGAAAAAAGTAACACAAACCAATACACTTTTGCAAAGTAATTTGCAACTTCATAATGCTGAACTTTATACAATTTACTCTTTTGTGAGAAATGTGTGTGTTTTTAAAAAATAATTCACTTTTCTGTATTCATCACAGATAACTTTTGCTGAGCTCATTTGCATATCTGTGTATTACCACTATTCACAGATAATTGTAAGTCATTTGTGAAGCACCATCCTGTGAGTACCAGCCAATATGCTTTAAGCAGGACATTACTGCATTTTTCACTTGTATAAGGAATATATTGTTAGTGAATATATCATCCAAAATCCACATACTGTTTGCAGAAAATGAAGTCTGTACTGCAAGCAGGAGTGCCCACAAAGACAACATGTTGTTTATATAATTTTTAGAAACTAGTTCACTGCAATAAAACTGTGTTCTGGAATATTTATTTATTTATTTATTTATTTTACATTTGTTGACTGGGAAAGTCCGACTGGATACATGTCCATTTTCAGTGGAGGCCCGGGGAGAAAAGCTCCAACATTAACAAATAGGTATACAATATGTTGATATAATACAATTTGTTCTCATTAGGTAGTTACACAAAAAAAGGAGACATTTTAGAATATTTCTACTCATTCCTCCAAGAATATATAAAAAGAAACAAAAATACAAAAAAACACATAGTATAACAGAATTTTTTTCTCCTTTTATATAGACCCTTCGTATAGTAATAACGGGTATTAGAGTAGTATGCAAAGATTAGAGATTTGCATGGAACAGGGGATAAGAGGGAAACAGATGTGTGAAGAGGTAGTGGTTACATAGTTAGACCTGTAAGGAGGAGAAAAAAACTTGATTAGGTGGAGTCAGACTGGGCTTATGCATTGGCAGAGCCAGTGTATCTGGAGGTGGTGATGTAGCCTCTTTTTGAAGAGTTTTATGGAGGAAATGATGGTGAGGCTAGGTGGAAGGGAGTTCCATATTTTTCCTATTGCATTGGCAAAGAGAGCATCACCCCCTGAGTTGTTGGATTTTACCGTTTGAGCTAATAGTTTGTTTGAGGAGCGTAAGCTATTGAGATTGTTGTAAGGTTTGATTATGTTTTCAGTGCAGGGCTTTGTCAGATTGTTTAAGAATTTTAAATGCTACTATGAGCTGGCTCTGCTGGAGAAGGTTAGGGAATTCGATCCAACCCAGGTTTTGTAGGTTGGTACAATGATGGGTTCTATAGGGCATGCCAGTTGCAAATCTAGCAATATGATTATAGCAACATGTAAGTTTGTTTAATTCAGTTATGTTAAGATTAGTAAAAATAGGGGAAGCATATAAGAGGGTAGAGAGGAGATGGGAGCGGGCAGTGGCCATTTTTGCTATTGGGCTAAGAAAGGATTTTATTCGATAGAGCGAACCAAGTTTTTTGTTAATGGTTTTAATTGTTTGATTAATATGGATATCATATTTAAGTTTATTGTCAATGGTAACTCCCAGAAGCTTAGTGTAGGAGTCTGGGAGATGTTTGTCCCATTTTGGATTGAATTGTAAAAGGTGTGAGTATGACTTTATGAGTGGGGTAAAAGATTAACAGTTTGGTTTTGTTTGGATTAAGAATAAGTTGACGTCCCAGTAACCAGTTCTCTACTGCTGTAAAGCATGATTGTGTTTTTGATAATAAATTAACTGGGGATGAGTCGGTACAGACTAATGTCGAATCATCAGCATATTGAATACAGGTGGCATCTGGGATGGCTTTGTAGAGGTCATTTATGAAGATAGAAAAGAGGAGAGGTCCCAATATGGAGCCTTGAGATACCCCTATGGTATTCGATAGGAGGTTAGAGAGCCTGTTCTGCCAGAGTACAGCTTGCTGCCTCTCTGAGAGATAGGCTTGAAACCATTCTAGGGTTTTGTGGTCTAAATGGAGATTTTTTAGGGTATTGTGAAGTAGTCGATGGTTCACCATATCAAAGGCCTTTGATAGGTCCAGAAAGAGAGCTGACGATATTTGTTTGTTATTCCGGTTGTGGTTAATTGTATCAGTAAATGAGAGAAGAGCCGTGGTTGTACTATGGTGTGGTCTAAAGCCATGTTGAGAACTGGAGAGTAGGTTGTTCTGGGTGAGATAGTAAAGGAGCTGTTTGTGCACACATTTCTCCATGATTTTGGCCAGAGGGGACAATATGGCTATGGGCCTGTAATTTGACAGTTCTGCCGATGTGCCTCCCTTATGGAGTGGGATTACATAGGATATTTTCCATATTGAGGGGATTTTGGCTTCAGTCAAGGTACAATTGATGAGTATCGAGATGGGGTAAGCTATGACATCAGCAGCTTTTTGTAAATATTCGGCTGGGAGGAGGTCAGCGAAGAGAGTAGTTGGTTTAAGTTTCTTCAACAGTGAGCATATATAGGCAGTGGGGACAGGTTGGAATTTAAAGGTGTGTATGGACTTTAGGGTGTTATCTGTAAACTGGGGGCAAGTAGTAGATAGCTGATTGGCTAGAGATTGTATTGTGTCCATGAAGAAGCTATTAAAGGAATTGGCAACTTCCTCTGGGATTTTGTCTGATAGTTTTTCTGGGGTAGGAGTTGAGCTTTTACCTGGGTGGAGTAGTTTGTTTAAACTAGCCCAGAATTTTTGGGGGTTGTTTTGGTGTTTGTTTTGTAGTTGGCAGTAGTAGTTTTTTTATCTAGGGTTGTAGATTTTTTGGTCAGATTTCTTTGCTGTTGAAATTTAATACGATCGAGGGGGGACTTGGTTGTACGCCATATACTCCAGGTTTTGTTTCTTAGTTTAATTAGGGATTTAGACTCCTTTGTTAGCCAGGGTGCTATATTAGTTTTAATTCTAATTTGTCTTTTTGGGGCGTTAGACTCAAGTATAGTTAGAAATGTGGTATTAAACTTTAATACTGCCTCCTCTAATGGGAGAAACTTGAAGGGTGCCAAGTTGTAGGATTTAAGTTCTGTCTGGAATTTTGAGAGGTCAATGTGTTGCCTGTTTCTAACCGACCTATACATGGGCTGATTCGAGTATGTTATCTTGTTTTTCCTTAGGTAGGTGATGAGGTGATCGCTTAGGTCATTTGGTAGTGTCCCTGATACATAGTTAAGATTTTGACTGTTTATAAGGATCCAGTCTAGGATGCTCTCTTTTTGTTTGCTGTTACCTATTCTGGTAGAGGAAGTTATTGTCTGTTGGAATCCGTGGAGATTTATTGGTGTGGGATTTAACTCGGAGGAACAGAGGTTCCAGTCTAGGTTTACATCTCCTAGGATAATTGTTTCCTGAGGGTAATTGTTTGATAGCCAGCTTAGAAGATTCTCAATAGTTTCAGTGTTTTTCCCAGGGGGGATATAGGTTACTAATAGATTAATTTTTTTTTCCTTATTTAATTCTATTTTTAGTGCTAGTATTTCGGCATTGGAGATCTGGGGTGGCTGAATGGGGTTGATAGTGACACTTAGTGTGCTTTTGTAGAGCACAGCAATTCCACCGCCCTTTTTGTTTAGTCGGTCGACTCTGTGTATATTGTAGCCAGGTGGCATGATCTCAGTATCCTTGGTCCCTGGTTTCAGCCAGGTTTTAGTTAAGCACATTATTTCTGGGAGGTACATTCCTATTAGAGCATGTAAGTTATGTATCTTATTATTTAGACTTCTTATATTTAAGTGGTATATTTGGAGGTAGTCGGATGTGTAGCTAATTGACCAAGCATCAACAAACAGTATTACATAGAAATAAAAACAAGTTTGTTTTACAATAAGGGAAGTGAGATAAAGCAAGATGTAAAGCCCGTGTAATATAGAAAATAGAAATTGCCATATAATATCAGTCATGTTGAAATGAGAGAGAAGGAAGCAAGATGAAATGCAAAGTAAAAAGCTAGCTACAAAGACTGACAGAACTAACGTGAAGACTGCAGATGGTTTGCATTGCTGGAGACGAAGGGTAATGGACAAGGAGGATACAGCAAAAAGAAATGTGAAAGCATGGAAGACCAGAGGAATATTGTAAAGACTGACATGGATGGAAAGAGTGACTGTAGAATGGCCAGACCGAGGGACAGAGAAATGGTTAGGCGAAGTGAAGCACAGATGGAATGCCAGAGAAAATGAAACAGAAAGTTAGATATAAATGACTGCAGGTGAGAGAACTAGTCTGAACATGTGATTTTTCACCACTGGCAAAGCATAACATCTGAGGGAATCAATTGTGGTGGAGATGGAGGCCCCTGCTACTGTAAGAAACTTGAACAGTTTCACCATGGAAATTTGCAAATGCTATAAATGAGCTGGTAACCATCTTGAAAGAGTAAGTGAGGTAGTGGACATTGTTCTATTCCAGAAAAGGCAGCCTCCACCCTTAAGGTCAGTGAATTTAATGGACTTCTCACTACAATCATCAAATTGGCATGAGGGACTAAGGTGTGATTTCAGCATATTAGAACCCTTGGGGGGTTTTAGTGTTTTCAGACACTGTGCTGTCCTTATATATATTGACATGGCATGTCCAAAAGCTAATCTCCATCATGCTAAAGGATGTTACTATGTTACAAAGGATGTTACTAAGTTAAAAAGGATGTTACTAAGTTAATTCTTTTCTTAGCAAAACTTAGACTGGCTCTCAGAAAAGGAGGCAACATTTATGCTTATCATCCCAGATGTGGATTTACACAAGTCTGGGTGTGACTAGACTGACTGATATTGATTTTGCCATGCTTATATCATCCACAATTGAATGATGTGCCAGTTTATCTATTATGTACTAATTATAGCATCATTTATAGATATATTACTAGATGCTTCCTGTTTCTTTTCTAACAGTAGATTTATAATGGCCAGTTTTATGTTGGATGGGAAATTAATTTTATGACTTTTGGAGTGAACCTCGTTTTTTTTTTCTTTCACATATTGCCAAATCAGGGTGGCAAGACACATTCTTTGAAATGCATTTTCTTTTGTTGCACCTGTTTTACAACTGGACACTAGTACACTACAAGGAAGAATGCATCTTATGATCAGTAAATGTTGTTACTAACTTCCCTGTAACAAAGCTCCTACAAACTAATTTTCTATTCTTCGGTTGAATTTATTTTCCTGTATTTTATCTTACCTATTTGTTGACTAGGTAAGCCCACTGGGTACATCTGTTCCTTTCAGGAGTGACCCAAGGACATTTTCTAGTTAAGTGAGTAAACATGATTTTTTAATAGATGAACATGATTTTATTGCTCAAAGTTTTATGGGTAACAATTATAAATATGGTAATGGAAATAGTAAAGTAGAAAATGAAGATATAAAATCTAAAATTCACTCTTTGGGGAAAAAATTAATTCAACTGAAGAGTGTTAAAGCTGACAACGCTTATTTGGAAAAATGCTTAGTGTTAAAAATAGTCCCTAAGGGACTTAGATTTTTTAAACTTCCATTGGGTGTTAGATACAGTTTGGAATTGGAAGAACAGTTCAACAAGATGTTTGATGAGTTTGGATTCATGTACATTAAGCAATTAATTAAATGTAATGAGAACAAGTTGCATGCACTTACACAAGAAGTGGAGGGGATTAATGAAAATATTATACATGACGACAGTTTTTCAGTATGGTATGATATGTATTCCAACCAATTTAATATGGCTAACACCAAAGTAAGGAATATTTATAATAGAAAACTACACAAAATAGAAAGAGATCTAGAAATGTATAAGAATGGTAGAGCATATGTTTGGCCTAGATACCAATCTAATGACATGGAAAATTTTCAGGTAGTACATACAAAGAACAAAAGGAAACCCAATAGATACAATAAAGATGAGAATTTTCAAGGGGGAAGATACTACCCGGCACCCAAGAGATATTAAACAAGACCTTAGAAAAACAGGATGAAAATAATATTAGTAATGAGAACCTAGATACACACACTCCTGTGAAGCAATTGGGAGGCGATGTAATAGTAGATACTATAAGAATTACTGAGACAAATTATGAGGATAAGGTAGAAACTGCACCCAAGATTCTCTTTTTTGGGGGTTTCAAGGTATACAATTATACAGAAATTTTGATTACTGACGAAATCATCACACTTTTCTTTAAAGGCATGAAGTTTATTCCAACTATCCAATTTAACTTATTTGACGTTATCAAGGAAATAAAACTGTTTTGTAGAAGACTAAATCTAGCTATACAATTTCACGATGAGAACAAAGCTAGCAATAAGGTAATCAAAAACAAGCTTGTTAAGAAAAGTACTTATATACCTGTGATGAATCCGCAGGTAGCTTTATATGAAAGAATGGTATGTAAAGACATCTACATGTTACATAGGGATATTAAGGGCAGTAAACATGGTTACACCTTGTTTCATGACAATTTGGATCCTAAAGAACGTAAGTGTATGGAAGAACTAATACTTAATGAAGAGATAAGGATAATGAAGCCCGATAAGGGTGGAGGCGTTGTGGTATATGAGCGGAAAAGATATCTAACCGAAATACACAAAATACTACATGAAACTGGAAATTATGAAGAATTGACATTAAATCAAATAAATATTGGACACAGACGTATCGACTTAGTATTAGAAGAATACCTATTGGACCATCGTATAACCAGTGAGTTGCATGAGTACCTAAGAACTGATTTTCCTATATTGGCTCACATAATAGGTATACCTAAGATACACAAAAATCTGGCAGATCCACCCTTCAGGCCTATCATATCAGGTTCCAAATCAAAAACGTTTAAAATTGGAGTAACCATTGACCATTGGACAAAACCAGTTTACTCTAGAGTTACCCACATTGTTAAAGATTCTTGGGACTTCTTGGGTAAACTCAGTGATGAAGTATGGGATGAAAACCTCACATTCATTACCATTGATGTCCAAGATTTGTTCTCCAGTATACCGTCTAGTGTGGGACTTGAGTATTTTAATAACAGCCTTGTCAACTATTCGGGACTCCATTGGGATAGAATCAACTTAATTATGGATATGATGGGACTTGTCCTTGACCATAATTATATTTTCCATGATGGACATTACTATCGACAAATCAAGGGAGTAGCGATGGGGGCTTCCTGTGCCCCTATCTTCGCTAACTTAGTAATGTTAGAATGGGAGAACACTTATGTATTTAACTGTGACTATTATAGATACATAAAGTTGTACAAGAGGTTTTTGGACGATATCTTTATTATATGGACAGGACCTACTGATGAAATTAACAAATTCATAGATTACCTTAACCAAACAACAGAGTTCTTGAGATTCACTTATCTACAAAACAGGAAAGAAATAGCCTATTTGGATACATTGATTACCAATACAGGGAGTGGCTTTGCATCACAAACCTATAGGAAACCGACATTTTCCAATGATTATATACACTTCAGTAGTTGTCATCCTCCCCATATATTTAAGAATGTTGTTAAGGGACAAAGCATACGCACAGCTAGGATGTCATCCACTAGGGAAGTTATGATTAGTGGGATGAATACACTACATGACCTATTTTTGGATAGGGGTTACCCAAAGAAGATGTTGGACAATGTTATTTCTTATGTAACTAACCAATGGGGAAACAGATATGAACCCTTGTTGGGGAAGGGAATGACAAGCGTAACCACTATACACAAAGAACAAGACAGAAAAGTATGTGTATTAAGATACACCCCTCAAACGAACATCATAATAGACATTCTGAAGAAATATTGGGATTTATTATCATCTTCCACATCTATAGGGCACATAGTAGGGAACCAAGTGTGCACTACTTACAAGACAGGCCTTAATTTAAAGAGAATATTAGAACAGAAAAGAAATGGAAACAAAATTACCAATCTGAAAGGTACAACAAGATGTGGTATGTGTAATCAATGCAAAAATATAAACACCAAATGTACATTAAGGATCAACAACATAACAAGTTCTTTAGTCATATGCAAAAAAGGTAATTGCAACACACAAAGGATAGTGTATATAGCAATGTGTACAACTTGCTCCGCATTTTACATAGGAAAGACTGAGAGAAAGTTTAAGACCAGGATATATGAACACCTTTACAGGATCAAGAAAGGGGATCCCAAGAATGCGTTGAGCAAGCACATCATTGAGAAAGGACAGGATCACACATTTTTATTTTCCATTATAGACCAAGTAGATGTGAACGTTAGGGGAGGTGATTGGAAGACCTACTTAGCGTGGATCGAAAGTAAATGGCAAATTAGCCTAGATGCAACCACACCCCCAGGTATTAACGAACATATTAGCCTAAAACCATTCTTAGCCATGTTATAGTGTAAATGTAAGGACTTAATGCACTTTAGAGACTGTAAACATTGACTATTACCAATGCATAGCACTTTTTAGCTTATGACAAGTCTGATGTTCAGAGTTAATGGAACATATAGGATTAGTGGATTAGTTTGTACATGCCTATAATTAAAGCGCCAGAATTCATATTGTTCATATTGTATATAGATTACAAAGGTATTGTCATTTTTTATAAAACTTTTGCTTTTTAACCTTTTTAATTTTAATATAATCTATGTTATGTGTTTATGTACTGAGTCTTAAGATTGTGTTACAACGTATTTTTTAAAGAAAGCTAAACACTTTTTAGAATAGTTTAATATATTTTCTTACAATATTAGCTATATTTATCATTTTTGGTTAAGCAGATTTATTATTAATATCTAATACTAGTTAACTTTATGCCTATACAATATTAACTTTTTAGTTAACATGTATGGACCTATGTAGTATGTCATTTAGGACCAGCTCACAAGTATGATATTAAGTAGGAGATTTACTTAGTATACAGTTCTGTTTTAGGCAGATATCAAATGCTGTGGATAATTAATTAATTTATCAATTGTGTATCAAAAAAGGCGCCAAAGTGAGTATTTAAACAGTGAATGTTCACTTGTATGAGGTTCTGATGAAATCTGGCTGATCAGATGAAAGCGCTTAACCTCACAGTATTGCATTTTGTATAGAAGCTTATGGGATTATCTTTGTCTACGCAATAAAGTGTGGTGTTGGAAAATAACTGTTTGCCTCTCCTTCTCGGGTCAAGGGGGATCGTACCAGCTGTGAAAGTGGTTTTGGTTGTTCACTTCGTGTTTCTTGCTGTGTTACATTCCTATTAGAGCATGTAAGTTATGTATCTTATTATTTAGACTTCTTATATTTAAGTGGTATATTTGGAGGTAGTCGGATGTGTAGCTAATTGACCAAGCATCAACAAACAGTATTACATAGAAATAAAAACAAGTTTGTTTTACAATAAGGGAAGTGAGATAAAGCAAGATGTAAAGCCCGTGTAATATAGAAAATAGAAATTGCCATATAATGTCAGTCATGTTGAAATGAGAGAGAAGGAAGCAAGATGAAATGCAAAGTAAAAAGCTAGCTACAAAGATTGACAGAACTAACGTGAAGACTGCAGATGGTTTGCATTGCTGGAGACGAAGGGTAATGGACAAGGAGGATACAGCGAAAAGAAATGTGAAAGCATGGAAGACCAGAGGAATATTGTAAAGACTGACATGGATGGATGGAAAGAGTGACCGTAGAATGGCCAGACCGAGGGACAGAGAAATGGTTAGGCGAAGTGAAGCACAGATGGAATGCCAGAGAAAATGAAACAGAAAGTTAGATATAAATGACTGCAGGTGAGAGAACTAGTCTGAACATGTGATTTTTCACCACTGGCAAAGCATAACATCTGAGGGAATCAATTGTGGTGGAGATGGAGGCCCCTGCTACTGTAAGAAACTTGAACAGTTTCACCATGGAAATTTGCAAATGCTATAAATGAGCTGGTAACCATCTTGAAAGAGTAAGTGAGGTAGTGGACATTGTTCTATTCCAGAAAAGGCAGCCTCCACCCTTAAGGTCAGTGAATTTAATGGACTTCTCACTACAATCATCAAACTGGTATGAGGGACTAAGGTGTGATTTCAGCATATTAGAACCCTTGGGGGGTTTTAGTGTTTTCAGACACTGTGCTGTCCTTATATATATTGACATGGCATGTCCAAAAGCTAATCTCCATCATGCTAAAGGATGTTACTATGTTACAAAGGATGTTACTAAGTTAAAAAGGATGTTACTAAGTTAAAAAAGATGTTACTAAGTTAATTCTTTTCTTACCAAAAGTTAGACTGGCGCTCAGAAAAGGAGGCAACATTTATGCTTATCATCCCAGATGTGGATTTACACAAGTCTGGGTGTGACTAGACTGACTGATATTGATTTTGCCATGCTTATATCATCCACAATTGAATGATGTGCCAGTTTATCTATTATGTACTAATTATAGCATCATTTATAGATATATTACTAGATGCTTCCTGTTTCTTTTCTAACAGTAGTTTTATAATGGCCAGTTTTATGTTGGATGGGAAATTAATTTTATGACTTTTGGAGTGAACCTCGTTTTTTTTTTCTTTCACATATTGCCAAATCAGGGTGGCAAGACACATTCTTTGAAATGCATTTTCTTTTGTTGCACCTGTTTTACAACTGGACACTAGTACACTACAAGGAAGAATGCATCTTATGATCAGTAAATGTTGTTACTAACTTCCCTGTAACAAAGCTCCTACAAACTAATTTTCTATTCTTCGGTTGAATTTATTTTCCTGTATTTTATCTTACCTATTTGTTGACTAGGTAAGCCCACTGGGTACATCTGTTCCTTTCAGGAGTGACCCAAGGACATTTTCTAGTTAAGTGAGTAAACAAATGAAGGTGGAAAGAATCTGTTAGAGTGGTACAGAAGAGTGAATGGGGGGAGGGGGGGTTTGTGCAAGGGGCCAAGGTCCAAGTTTGGTCCTCTGCACTAACTGTCAAAAATGATCTGAATTAAGATGTCTTTCTCCAGTAGATCATAAGTGCAACAAGTGACTACAGGTCTTGAATTGTTCATTGTTTCTTGCAGTCCTTTGTCATAATACTTCAGTAAAATAATTGTCCTGCATGCAGTTATACGAGTCTGCAGCACCATGGAAATGATAGTCCTGTACAGTTAATAATGTAACCTGAAGCAGATAGGTAATGTTGTAACCTTGCAACACCATGGAAATAGGTTCATAGGTAAGTACTAGGCTATCTGTTCTTCTGGGTCATTTTAAGCCTAACCAATTTCCCTCAAAGTTGAGGATCAAACCCTGTACCTTGTGTCTGTGAGGTAAATATCTTAATCCTTATGCCAACTCCTGCCTGACAGTACAGTTAATGTTATAGCCTGCAGCACCATGGAAATTATAGTACAGTTAATGTTTTAACCTGCAGCACGATAGTACAGTTAATGCTGTAACCTGCAGCACCATGGAAATGAAAGCACAGTTAATGTTGTAACCTGCTACACGATAGTACAGTTAATGTTGCAACCTGCAGCACCATGGAAATGAAAGTGCAGTTAATGTTGTAACCTGCTGCATGATAGTACAGTTAATGTTGCAACCTGCTGCACAATAGTACAGTCAATGTTGCAACCTGCTGCACGATAGTACAGTTAATGTTGTAACCTACTGCGCGATAGTACAGTTAATGCTGCAACCTGCTGCACAATAGTACAGTCAATGTTGCAACCTGCTGCAAGATAGTACAGTTAATGTTGTAACCTGCAGTACCATGGAAATGATAGTACAGTTAATGTTGTAACCTACTGCGCGATAGTACAGTCAATGTTGCAACCTGCTGCAAGATAGTACAGTTAATGTTGTAACCTGCAGTACCATGGAAATGATAGTACAGTTAATGTTGTAACCTGCAGTACCATGGAAATGATAGTACAGTTAATGTTGTAACCTGCTGCAAGATAGTACACTTAATGTTGTAACTTGCTGCACCATGGAAATTATAGCACAGTTAATGTTGTAACAAACTAGGGTTTCAGACAGGAACCTAACTGCTTGTCCCCAACTCTTTGTTTTGCTTAGTTTAGCTTTATTTACAGTGATGTGCATGTTTACTTAGACATCACCATCTGATATCCTGGCCACTTGCAGCAGTTGTACATGTAAGTAATGAATGCTTATTAGCTCCCCAACCATGTGTACTATGAGTGAAAGGAATTAACCCCATACATAGTTTTGATTATGAAACTCCCTTTCTTAGCAAAATATGAGTCAATCTCCCTTAAATAAAAATCTGTAAATTTATAATATGCATAGCTCACAGCTGTCCAGATTTGTGTCTCATATTTTTGGTCTGTTCCTCACAAAATATGTGGTTTTCTGGCAAATCAATGAAGTTTGAAGTCACAAAATAATGAAATACATTTGAGTTGCAGCTTTCATATCTTCAGAAAATGCATGCTAACTCAAATCTTGTTGTTCCAGCAACTTTCTAAGTTTATAAGAGCCATATTTAAACTGTTTCCCTATTTTTGGGCCTTTGCCTCCAATTATTTTAGGTTTTATCCAGATTTCTTGAGCTAAGAAGTTAAAAGGTATACATGCACCTATAATGTACCTGAAGTGAAGCAGCATGGCTAGGTGATATAAAATAGCACATTTTGGAGTGTTCATGCATAGAAGTAAGCAGATCTTTGAAACACTCATCTGTAAAATTCAGACTTGGATCTCTGCTACTCCTTTAAATCCTCACCCCCATTCACTCTACTGTACCACTCTAACATGTTTGTTCCATCCATCCAATACTGTCTAGTTGCAATGGATTCCTATAGTGACCCAGTGAACAGGCATCACTATCCACAGAGTTTACTAGGCAAGTAAGGAACAGAATTAAATTGCCAGGTCTTTCTTCTGCATCACACATAATACATCATGCATATATAATTTAGTCATCAAGGCACCTACTATATGTCTTTGGGATGTGTCAGAAAACCAGACTACCTAGAGAGATCTCATGTAAAAGCAGGGAGTGCATGCATATTCCACACAGAAGACACATCAGCTGACAACCAAACAGGAGACGCTCTTGCTGTGAAGTGACAATAATGCTACCCAGTATTTGTTACTACTCTAAACGTACTTGATTACTTTGTTACTTCTTTGTTACTTCTATAGTATGGCCATCTTCAGTATCACTGGTTTGGAATTCCTTTGCCCTATTCTATTCACAGTCCTGCTTCTTCCCATCATTTAAAGGAGAACTTGGATGCTACCTATCTAAAATCCCTTGGTGTTGCCATCAGTGCACTATAAACTTGTCTCCCTCTTCCCAAAGCATATTGCCTCCATCTGCGTAACTTTCTTGCTCCTAGTACCATCAGATGTTAGATATTTGTAACCTGCATTGCTGGATGTCCTCATTATTACAACTATCTCTTCTTTTTATGCCTAGTTCTGTTTGCACTGTCCTACTGCTCCCCATCATGTTTAGTCCCAACTATTTCATATAACCTTTATTTTCTGACTTTTGTCGTCTGTCTGTAGTTTATTGACAATTTTGCTCTTTTCTCATTTCTTCTAATTTAAAATGTTCTTTCTAGTTCTCATAGATGGGATATCACTTTTTGGTTGCATGTTTATGCCAGTTCTTGATATGTATTTTGCTCTCTTGCAATAACTAGGTCATCGACTGGATTTGTGATTATTTACAGAAGGCAATTTATCTAATGGATAAAACATCAACAAAAACTTGCTGAAAGCCACCTTTAGCAGACACAAACTAATGCTTTTTTGGAAGGAGGCAAGCCCCCTTGAATGCCCCCATGTATGAGGATACCCTTCCACCCTTCCAACATATATATATATATATATATATATATATATATATATATATATATATATATACACCAAATAAATGGCTGCAGAACAGTAGAGAAAGGACAACTACAAATGTTCATTGAAAGTGGCTTTCAGTGATAATGTCCTTAAAATTGTTGTCATTCAGACAAACAGTGATCTCTGAAAACACACGTTCCCCAGAGATGGGGTATTACTTTTTGTTGACATGTTTAAGCCAGAACTTGTTTTGTATTTTGCCCTTTTGCTATAACTGGATCTTTGGCTGAAAGGGATTCCTATCTTCCAGTCAATCTACCTGCTCAAAATAAATTGCAGAGTTGGTAAATAATTTATTGAAGTGCTAACAAAAACACACACATAGTCTTTTGCCTAAAGGAAAATGCAGTTATGTGAAACTTGATACAGTTTAAAGTTTGCAGATAAAGGATCTGTACAGGAAATACTGATTCTTCCGGTTTAATATCTCCAAATTCTCAGCTTTTTTACATATCTTGATAGGAATGGACTGCTTTCCCAAGTCAAGGTGTGAAGAGAGTTCAAGAAACACTGTGACTTACAAGTTTATATCTATAACTGGTGAACATACCACTGGCACCACTCCCAACTCCCCGAATGGGCAAGCTAGTGTTGCTACTGAAACCCACCTTCCATGTCTGGCTCCTACAGTGTCTGAAATGCTACTCAAACTTGGGTTATCTAGTTCAAAGTTATGGGGGGGAGGGTTCTATACCATGTACCCACCATCTAGAAAATGAAAAGTCATGTTTAGATCATCTTGATATACTCAACTAAACCAATATCCCTGTAGCACTATAAGTAGTTATTACTTAATTATATTTTGTTCTTACTTATGATCGCATGATGGGGCAGACTAGCTGATGCTGATTTGTGTTTAGATATGCTTTCAGTTTCCCACAGTATAGTCCGACCCTTCAAAATATGAAACTTCAAGCAGTATCTTCTTTGTATTCACTTACAATGAAAGTACTCAGAATTACTGCTTACTTTGAGAATCTCTGGATAGGGTGAACATTTTCCATTGACATTACCTTTGTTGTTCTCATAGTCATACTTTAAACATACAGCAGTAAACCCTTTCTTATTCAGCTGCAGAATAGTGCTTACATTATTTTTTTAATGAGGAATTATCCCATTTTGTTTATTTTGTGCGGTAATAAAACATATGTGAAGTCCAAAACGTTCAATAGATTTATGGCCCCATAATGAGGGAAAGAGATCAATTGTAAATGACAGTACACAGTACACAGTAAAAGAGATGTTAATTTCTAGAAACTCAGTTGGCTTATGTTGAAGATGGCTAGGAAAGAATAGAGAGCTACAAATACCTTTCTAGATAGATAAGGTGATGATCCAGGGAGACAAATTTTGTGAAATTTCATTCCATGGTACTATATTGTGGTGAATAGAAAACAGTGGTCGTAAAACTGACAAACAGCTAAGTCATGCTCATCATAACCCTGCCACTGATATATATTTTAAAGGAGAACAAACGGATATAAATCAGATTGCTCAACCTGCTTTCTCTTTTTGTCCCTTTTATTTGATCCTGTATTCAGAAATTTGTACCACAGCTTTAAAAAAATATTCACCTCACTGTTTTTCCTCCTAGCCAGCCTTCCTTTCCGTAGTATTTTAGTTTCAGTTTGAAAATCAAGTTATCGCTCCGTGTAAAAGCCTCTATCTGGCACTTAAGTGTTGATGTCAGGACTACTGCACTTCTGTAGTACTTACCAGGGAGTTTCCTCCCACAAACTGACGTCAACACTCCCATATTTGCATGGTCTATAGAAGTAGGCAGTGAACCTCCCACATAGTGATGTCAGAGCTGTCTTGTAAATTATGCTGTGCTACAATATTGCTGTACCTTGGATTAATATTATGATATAATGTGATGATTTTATGTCTAAACATATGTCCAATAACATATTACATATTATAGTTCTTTAAGTAATGACATAGGCATAGATCTTCATATGATCAACAGAAATTATTTTTTGGCAGAAACAAAACTGGAAATTAAATTGCTTTTATCATCAGAACATGAAGGTAACAAACTTTCTTCAAATGCACAGTACCAAACATGTTGCTAAATAATTATTCACTAAACCCTAAGACAGAATCATACCTAAATTCATGGATCTGAAGTTAAATGAAACTGTAATAACTTGGATTCAAAAGTAGCTACATGGCTGTATGCAAAGAATAAAACTAGAAGGCCTCCTATCCTCACTACCACTTGTTATCAGTGGAGTCTGTAAAGGTTCTGTTCTGGGGATAATCCTTTTGACATCTTTTTCTCGGATATCAAACATAACTCCAGTGTCTGGCTCATCCAATACACAGACAACTGTTGTAATGGACTATTCCAACAGAACTGTACCATAAAGGGTGATTGAGCTATAACAATAATTATAACTTGCAAAAAACAATAAATAAATAATAATACAAGATTAAAACAGCCATTTAAAAATAATCTGTATGCATTCAGTAATCAGTACTTACAAAACAGGGAGTCACAGCATGAGACTTTCCATTACAGATGAAAGCAATCCCAAAGAAATGTTTCTGGATGCATTTCACTGTTGTTCAAGAAAGCATCAATTTAAGCTTATTTATATTCCATGTTTTATAACAGTCTAGCAGGCTTACATTATTGATGAAGAAAATTTGGATCTATTCTGCTACAGCAGTGAAATTGACTTAAATTAGTTTTAAATGTTATCTTCAAGCTTATGTGAAACTGCATGAAACTTCCTGTTTTAGCTGGGAGATCTATCACTTTCTTTATGTTCCTTCATCTGTAGCCATGAAATAATTAAACTCTCTGTAGGACACATAAACTTGAATAGGATGACCCATACTCTGAGAGTGAATCTTGCTCCAAGACGTATTCTCCTTGTGAACAGGGCTTACTTACAGTTAAACACCAAGTGTTTCAGCTAGGAGGTCAGAGTTCATGCACGGATTTTCTTTGCAATTGCTGCATGACTGAATCTCTAGGCTTATATGAAAATAATCTACCTGCCTTTCCACATCTAGCAATTCAAATTATTCATTAAAGAAAGTTTTTTTATGCAAATATATTTCATCCGGCAGGCTCACATTAAATATATGCATTTTAGCAGAACATGTACATATGCATTCACTACCAGTTAGCAAAATTAAGCTAAAGTATATATTTTCTGTAATGCTGAATCATAGAAATAAAGGTGGGCGGCTGCACCCCATTCTTAACTCACACAAAGCATAATGCAGATCATGTGACAACAAGGCATATGCTTGGGGCCCCTTATATAACATCCAAATTTCCCAATGCAAACAACATAAAATGATACAGATATGTGATAAGTAAAGGTGTCATAAGAGGTTATATAGTGCCACTTGCCTGCATTAGGAGACCAATTACAAATATCACACCATTTACTGAGATGAATAACGCCTATGTAGTCTGCAATTTTTGCAATGGCACCTTTATCTCAAATCATCTTAATTTCAGTCTTTCTGATTTTAGATGGTTAGTTTATAGGTTCATAGGTGTGTACTAGGCTAATGGCTGTGGAGCTTTTACAAGCCTAGCCCATAGGATTACCTTGGCATCATGCCAACCGACCTAAGTTCCCAGTGCTTCTGTTGAATAGAGTCATTGGAGTGATCCCCGGGGTGAATTTTCTATTTCCCATCCATTCATCAATATTTCTCTTGAAGAGGGTCAGTGAGGTGCTCTGCTTGACATGTATGGGAAACCTATTCCATAGCATGGGCAGTCTCTGGGTTATAAACCTGTCCCTCCAGCATGTTCTGTTGATTGTGGTAATGAGGTTGAGGTCTCTGGAGCGTGTGGTGTGGAGTGATTAGGATTTCTTTAGATGCAGCATTTCTAACAGAGCTGGGTTGGACATTGCTTTATAAGTCAAGCAGAGATCGCCTCTAAGCAGGTGATATGAGACAGAGAATAGTTGGAGTTTTTTGAGTCTGTCCATATAAGACAAGTGTTTAAGGCCTAGGATCATCTTTGTGAGGTACTTTTGCGGCTTCTCCAGTTGTTGCAGGTGTCTAGTGAGGTACATGCCAAATGGGGCATTGTATTCGATGACTGGCCTAATGAGGGAAGAGAAGAGGGAGACAAGGACCTTTTTCTTCCTGGATGCAAAACTCTTAGTAATGAGATGTGCCACATGGAAGGACTTTCTGACCACAGTGGCAATGTGGTGGTTAAAAGAGAGGTTGCCATCTACCTGTATTCCCAGATCTCTTGTAATGCTTTCTGTGTTCAGTGGACTACCATGGATGTGATAATTCAAAGGAGCCGGGTTTGTCCCATGAGGGATGATGACACTTTTTTTGCCATTGAGCTTAAGGCCATGGTTCTGACACCAGTCGTTGGTCTCAGTGAGGCCTGTAGGATGCCAACATCACTTGAGGAGTTAATAATAGCTCCCAACTTGCAATCGTCCATGAACTTTGTCAGCCAGAGTCCCTTTGTGTTGGCCTGGACTTCAGAGAAGTAGACACCAAACAGGAGAGGACCCAGGACTGAACCCTGTGGGACTCCACTTGTGACTGGTTGGCAGTCTGACTTGGAGTCAGCTACTCTGACATTGTGGGTTTTATCTGTGAGCCAGTTTGCAACCCATCTAGTGATACAGGGGTTGATGCCTAGTTTAGTGAGTTTTTCTATGATTCCCGAGTGGGGAATGGTATCAAAGGCCTTGGCCAGATCAAGATAGGCTGTATGAACCACCTTGCCTTCATTCACAGCTCGGGTGACTGACTCAAAGAAGTTGACCAAGTTGAGCAGGCATGATCTACCCTTCACAAAACCAAACTGTGTAAGATCCAGTGTTTGGAGATTCCCTATATCCTTGTTTATTAGGTCCATGATGATGCATTCCATAACTTTGTATAGCAGACTCGTCAGGCTAATGGGGCGATAATTCCCAGGGTCTGTAGTCACTCCTCCTTTGTGGAGAGGGATGACTGTAGCAGTGCGCCATTCAGTAGGAACAAAGCCTGAGGTGAGGCTGTGATTGAACAGGGCACACAGGTGAGGTGCCAGTTCATTCTGTAGTTGATGTAGAACACAGCCAGGGATATTGTCAGGTCCCATAGAAGCTGTATTCTTGGCCTTGGACAATGCTGTTTTAACCTGTGCAGCAGTAATACTGGGTGCCTGGCAATCTACTGGTATTGTGATTGGTCCTTTGGGGGGGGTAAAGTTGGAACTGAATCTGTCGGCCAGTATATTGGCAATATCTGTTGGCTCTGTATAGGAGGTACCATTGTGCAGTAGCTCAAAGCAAATCTGAGTATTGCCGTTGAGACTCTTTACATAACTATAGAGGTCTTGTGGTTGTCTTTACTATCTGCTGCAATTCTATTTTCATAGCTAGCTTTAGAGGATTTGATGAGGGATCTCAACTTTGTGTTGAGGCTGATAAGAGAGTGTTTCCAGTCTTGGGACTTCACCTTATTCCGCATCAGTTCCCTCCTTCTATTGTAGAGTTTGTTTATGGCAGGGGACAACCAGATTGTCTACCTTTTTTTGGAGGAGAGCATCTTGGTTCTATTGGGTATGGTGAGATCCATACATTTGTGTACGTGTTTGTACAGTGCATTGGTGTATGATTTGGTGGTCATGCAACTATTCTCTATTTGCGTGGGTGCCATGAAGTTAACCACCTCTGTTTTTAGGATCCCAAAGTTAGCTTTGGAGAAGTTTTTCATGGCGGTTACCTTTGGGGGCAGTGAGGGGGGGTGGATTTCCAAGGTGATTAGTTTGCGGTCAGATCTAACCAGGGAAAAGCTGACTATTGGTACAGAGCAATGGTTGCCCATGTTAGTAATGACCAGGTCAAGGATGTTGCTACCTCTAGTGGGGGGTAAGAACGAGCTGGTCCAGGGCAATGGAATTAATGAATTCCAGGAAACATTGGGCAAGTGTATTGGTACATGAGTAGTTTTCCCAGTTAATGGAAGGGTAGTTGAAGTTGCCCAGTATGAGCATGTTAGGTTGGACCCTAATATTCTTCAGGGTGCATAGGAACGTGGAGTGTGAGTCTTGGGACATGACTGACGACCTATAGCAGGCTACAACCTGAATCACTGTCTTACCCAATGTTAGCTGTATCTAAAGTGTTTCAGATGCATTATGTTGGGCTACCAGTCTGAAGGTGTGCACATCCTTTATGAATATGGAAACACCATTGCCTTTGGAGCTTCGGTCCAAGTTCCGGGGCCGAAAGGTGTGGACTGAGTTATAGCCTGGTAGTGCAGGGGTGCTTTCTGCTGCCTTGAAACAGGACTCTGTCACAGCACAAATGTCGATGTTCTCCATTTTAAGGACTACTTTGAGTGAGTGTATTTTGAGATTTAGCTTTCTAGCATTGAGCAGCATGACCCTTAGATTGCATTTGTTTGTAGCTGTTATGATGGTAATTTGGTCTTTGGAACACCACCTAAAAAAGGCACTATAGGGGTGGCAAGAACCTTGACCAGTATCTGGAAGCCCAAGGGTGACAGATGTAGGCCATCTCTGGCAAAGTATCGAGGTCTGTCAATCATGTCATCCCAGGCAGACACCCTTAGAATGACACCAGAAACTTAGCCATTTGTTGAAATCAATCATTTTCTGCTTGTGCTGTGGTATAATTCTGGGTGATGGTAGGATGCTGCTCAGGGCTTGGGTCATACCCGCCTGGGATACATAATCTGAGAGCTCCTCCATGTCTCTTTTCATGTAGTCCAGGGAGGTATGTCTCAGGTCATTCACACCCACATGTACAATGACAGAGTCATATTTGTACCTGTTGTTGATGGACCTGAGTGTGTGTGTTATGTGGCTAGCTAGTGGCATAGTTAGTGTGTTTAAAGAATTTATACATTTGTTGCACATGAAGAAACACATGTAGCATGAAAGTGCTTGTGTTTTATTCTTATTCTGTAAAGGAATAAAATTACTTTTAGGTGTCTGTCTGTGGTCTGCATCCAAAGCATTGCTTAGGATATGTTGGAGCTTTTCTCATCAAGCATACGCTGACAACGATTTTTGACAGAATCCAGTCAGACTAGCCCAATAAACAAATGCACAATAAATAAAATAAATATCTGAGAAAAATAATCCATTGAACTATTAATAATCCAATGTAACTACTGTCTGTTTATTTTACTGTGGAGCTTTTCTCCCCGGGCCTCCGCTGAAAATGGACCCACGTCCAGTCGGACACTCCCGGTCAACACATTTAAATAAATAAATAAAATAAATAAATAAATAAATTGAGTTTAAAAATTATTTTAATTTGTCACTTATTCCCCTATATAAAATAGTATCAAGTGTATTAGTAAGTTCAAAGTAAACAGCCTGGACTGTCAGTCTTTCAAAATGGCTGCTATTACTGTACCAAAGTCTGTCACAAGATCAGAAGGCAAGCTTCTCCTTTCACTCACAAGATCAAATGGCAAGCTCGTCCCTTAACTCATAAGATCAGAAGGTAAGCTCCCTCTTAACAAACTCATATTTTCCACTATCATACTAGAAGTTGGTCCTTTGTATTACAACGCATAAGCTCCATTATGATCCTCTCCATGATTTATATACTGGTCAAACTGTTAGATTTAAAACTGTTTCTGTCTGATGTGACTCCCATGCTGCACCTTTACGCACTGACACCACTTCAGCCTGTTGCCATAGGTTATGGCTGTATCCAGATGCTAACATTTTGTTCAGTATGACTGATACAGAGTTAGTAGAGTTTCCTTGATAGTAACCTGCTTGTTATGTTTTCCATCAACAAAGAGCTTAGTTTTGTTTTTATATTTTATTTATAGTAGCATACCATATCTATAATTATACAAGGAATGCCTCACTTTGCCTTTGTAAGCACTCTGATATATGTTTTTTCTGATTATGAAGTTTGCAAAAAATGTTTATGCCACTCGTTCACGATATTGTGCATCTCTGTGGTCACAGTGTTTTTATAATATGTTACATTCCTAGGGTTTCCCCTTTCAATTTTTGATGAAATAAAAGAATACCTTATTATAGATTTCAATGCATGAGGTCAAGCTCAGTTAAAAGTTAGATAGTTTCTAACCTTTATTTTATCTAAGGTTGTTTTTATGAGTATGCTACAGTTTGAAAACTAAGTAGTATTCTTTTTTTCTGTTGTATGCTGGCACTGCTTGGATATTACTTTGCCAACAGCTGAAAACCATTTATCTATTCATACTTAAGGTGTGAATGGGCACTACATGGATGTTATTGTACTAGTGGGTGAACTCAATTTATTTCAGAAATGTGAACTGGGATTGAGTATAAGCAAATGGAGTTAATGCATTTAACTGATTGTCATTTTTCATTTTTTTTTTGGTCTTTTATTGGTATTTATGAAAAAGTATGTGCTGCTTGTGCAGAATAGTTTGAGTATGTATACATTAGAAGTGCACTGCAAGTGTAAAATACATATGTTTGTAGTATGTTTGGTGCTCAGAAATAGCAGATGTTACTGCTCTAAGGAAATCTTCCACTCAGTATAACTCCTTGTTTTGGACTAATGTGACCAGCTTCACAAGCTTTGTCCCTACGTGTGATATTTTGGAGAAGGCTAGAAATCTCCAAGGATATTCTCTTTTATGTTGTTTGTGTGCTGCTGTTCTACAAATCTCAGTAGTTCAGGTAGGAATACTTGATGTTACAGAGTTTTGTGTACATAGAACACCAATCACAGCACTCTGAGGAACACTCAAGGAGGCAGAGGGAAACATGGAAAGGAGGTGATGTGCCTTACAAGAATGTATCCCATCATTCTTTGGCCTTCCAAATACGTAACTGCACCTCAGCTACCTAAGTAAGTCAAAGGCAGTGTTGGAAAACTCCTCTTTGAGCTGCTCAAATGCAGTGGCAACTTCATCATGACACTGGAAATTAGCATTTTAAGAGTACTCATGAGCCAAGCCTTGAGCATGTACCCATAGCCGGCTTTAGGAACCAGCAAACCCTGTGGTCTCTGGGGGCCCCCTGTACCTGGGGGGCCCCCAAACACAGCAAGTTATCTTATCTTGATATTTTGTGATGTGCGACAAACCAACAAAAGCTAATACAGCAATCTTAAATACTTAATAAACCATCTAGGTTATAACTCTTACTTATATCTCCTTTAAAATCAAAAGATATTTCTGGTTATATTAATGATGTTTTATCAAGTAACAGGCTTCACAATCCCATTAAATATTTTACCACTGACATAGTGCCCCTAGCTTAGTTAAACCCTGCTGATGGACATTCTTTCCACTAAAACTAACAACATAGCCATCTTTAGGTACCTGCAATACCCATGGTTGCAGGGGGGGGGTAATCATCCTTGACTATGTGGGGGTCCCACAAAAGCCTTTGCTGGTTGGAGAAAAATGAAGAGGAATAAAATTTATTAATTTCCTAATTATATTCTTTAACCTGAACAGGGGGTGGCCACGGTGGTGCAGTGGTTAGCATTGTTGCCTCACAGCAAGAGGTTCTCCAGTTCGATCCTTGGCTGGAGTGCCTTCTGTGCGGAGTCTGCATGTCCTCCCTGTGGTCGTGTGGGTTTCCTCCGGGTGCTCCAGTTTCCTCCCACATCCCAAAGACATGCTGCAAGTGGATTGGACACTCTAAAATGGCCATAGGTGTGTGTGTGTGCCTTCTGTGGAAGGTTGGGCGCTGGGCTGGCAACTCGACACTGTAAAACTCCACTGCCAATCATGGGCAGACAGGTGATCCACTGTGGCGACCCCTAACCAGGAAAAGCCGAAAGAAGAAGAAGAATTCTTTAACCTGAACAGGACCGTGATATGGCCCTTATAGGATAAAGTTAGTGATGAACATGAGCAGGGTAAGCACTAGAAAGATCAACAGCCCAAAGTGACTGATCTCAGTGCAAACCTTGGATTTTAAGAAGAGTTGATGCTTCCAATTTTCAGGGATGGTTTTCTCTGTTTGAAAGTTTTGTAAATACTGACTGAGCACCAGATATTATAACTCTCAACATCTTTGCTGAAGAATTCAGCCAGTGCCATAAATAATAGCAGAATAAAGCTCAAAATCAGAAATATGTCTTAAATATTATTATAATTCTCTTAAAAGGTTAATAGAATAACACATTTTGCATCAACATGCATTTTTTAGGCAATAAAAAAAATAAAACTCTGTCTGGATTTATTGATTGTCTGTCATCCTGAATGATTTATAGGAAATCAAACTGCTTTTTACGATGGACAGAGCAAAATTATGAGCAAAATCTGTGAAATCGGGAACACTGGCAGGTATGCAAAACTGGTATTGTTATGGCTTATGCTTGTGTGTCTTAAAATATCACTGATTTTTATCTGTCCCCACAACAAACAATGCCAGGAAATATACATTATTATTCTGGGTATCAGTAAAAAATGCAAATAACAAGTAATTATATTTAATTTTCCAAGGTAGGGTATAGAATATATCACAGAAGAGTCCGACACTTAGATCTTCTAGAAGTCCAGTGTCCTCCACTCGCCAGACTGTATAAATGGATTCAGGGAGGTCCCTTAATCATCCTTAACTGTGTGGGGACCCCACAAAAGCTGTTGCTGGTTGGAAAAAAATATATATTAATTGCTTGATTATACTCTTTAACCTGAGCAGAGTTGTGACATGACCTGATAGGATAAAGCTGATAATGACCTCTGCCTTCAACCGCACTCATTCTAAACCCAGTCCTGCTCAGATGTGTGTGTTTAAAGAAAGCTACTGTAGGTTATATGGGGAGGATCAGGAGATAGTGTGGTCATTACTTCCTTAATTTTCATCATAGTTAAACCTTAGAGGTGTGCACAGGAGGTCATTATAGCTTGTGTTTGGGCTGATGACAGTGTGGTCATTGTTTCTTTTACTTTTCTCACAGACCTCAGAGGTGTACAAAGATTATGATAACATGTATAGGGGCAGTATACTGTCTAGGAGCAACAAAGTAGAATACATTACTGTAATCATTATGTTTTTTTTTTCACTTTCCTCACAATCACCATAATCATAATTTCTATTCAAGCTTTCACTGATGAAAACGTTGTGTAAAACGTAAATTATTTATATTTGCTTCTATTCAATGGTCAAGAAGTTGTTTTGCAGGTCGTTTGTGGAGTGATTATTATACAACACATATATATACACCTTTAAAATAAAATGTATACTTTGAACATATTGTTGCAGGGTGGTGGACCTGATTTATTATTTCTATTTAATTGAGGAAGACTGATTTTTTCTGTGTATCGTAGAGCACATTACAGCAGCGTGATGGCGAGTGGTGCTGACAGCAGTGGTGTTGATTTAGCTAGCGTGTTGGCTGGTTTAACAGCCAGATTGGACTCACTTAATTCAAGGATGGACGACCTCCAGGCAACCTTCCGAGCACCTTTGGCTGGTGTTGGTGGTGGCCCCAACACTATTGGTGCTAGTCAAAGTAGCATTGACGATGTGATTCCGGCTGCCCAACCGGAGAGACTGAACGTAGATGGAAACATCAACTTGACGGGTGTGGACAGTACGGACAATTTCTTCCCTTTCTTGGGTTCTTGCCCAGAAGGAGAGATGAGGACGGGACGCCCTCGTTCTTTCGCAGGTGTGGTCATGACAAACAGACCTACTCAACGTACGGACAATGGACCTGTTGGGACTAATTTTGGGCTACCTGATTTTGAGGGTTGGCTCTTGGATACTGGCAGCATGTCTTTTTGTCAGCAAGGTACGTTATCTGGTACCGATGTTTTAGGTACTAACAGTACATGTCTAGCTGACAAATTAAAATTATTCGACTCCAAACTGCTTAAATTGAAAAAATTGCAGTTGGAGTCTTCTTATTTTAAACAATGTATATCAGAAAAGTTAATCCCTAAGGGGTTGAGAAATAATTTTGTACCTTCCTCTTTGGTTGTTGACAAAGCATTTTTTAATGATTTAGAATTATTGTTTCAACAGCAAGGTGTGCAGTTATTGGAAGTGATAATCAAACATTATTCACTTCACATTGACTTGTTGGTGAATGAATTAAATAACTTAGACAAAGACATAAAACTAGACTTGGACTTCACTAGATATAAATTTGACCATGGTCGGATTTTATCGAGTATTGACACACTACTGGTGAAGTTAAAAGCTGGAAAAAATAAAAAACTAATCAGGGATAGGGAAGCTTACTCCAAAGGTGAGGCATACCCTAGACTTAAAGGACCTAACAACACACACATGGGTCAGACTAATGTTAGTCAGAGTATTGATTTGGGTGAGGATGGGGATTGCCTAGATGAAATAACAGAAGAAAACAACGACTGTGATAATTCAGGACCAAAGAATAAAAGCTTATAATAGGGACAAGGATGGTCCTAGTAACCACCAACAGGGCCAAGGTAAAATGAATAACAAAGGTAACCACCAATATGGTAGGAATTTTTTAGGACAACGCAACAACAAAACCCACACGAACAAGAGGAAGAATTAATTGTAGGAATCAACACTGAACTTCCTCCAGTAATGGGTGATTTGGCTGTTGACCAAGAAACTCCACATTGTCCACCTACTTCAGGTGACTATCCTGTTATACTTACAAACAAAAAAGGAGATTTTAAAATCTATAATTTCTCCGAGATACTACTTGACGAACAGTTAATAGAACTTTTATCTTTTGGTAATTCCTTTGTTCCAAATTACTTTGGTAGCATTTCTAAAGAATTAATCGAATTGAAATGTTACGTGAGAAAGATGAACTTAAAACTTGTCTTTAACCAACAAAATGATACTGACAATGTGACTATGGTCGGTGATAGTGTACCCATTATGAAGTTACCTAGTGTGTTTAATCCCCCACTACACAATAGTTTAGAGTTATTTGAAAGAATTTGTGAAATTGACTTTAGATACTTGGCAGCTAACAGTAATGGTATGACTGGTGTAAATAATTTAAATATTACCAGGGAACAAATGTCACTTCTGGAGGAGATATTTCTAAAACCTGATAAGGGTGGGGGTCTTGTCCTTTTTGACAATATCACATACAATGAAAAAATGTTCAAAGTTTTGGACACAGATGCATATGTGAGATCTTCCAGAAATGAGGTCAATGGTAGTATTAGGATGATACGAGGTTATTTTAGGGACCTGTTCCTGGCAGGAAAAATTGACATCGATTTATACAATTATATTGACATTAATTGTCCAAAAATTCCTGCCATGTTCGGGATCCCTAAAATCCACAAAAATATTCATGAAGAGCACTGATCGATGGCAGGTCCTCGATCACTTACCCCTGTTCAAAACTTATCACTAAAATTCTAGATAAGTATACAAAAGGGATCACCAGTCTCTGTAAGGACTCTTGGTCCTTTCTTGGGGACATCAATGGAATTTTGTATAACCAGAACAACAATTTTTTGACTATAGATGTCATTGACCTGTACACCTCCATTCCACACCAGGAGGCGGTTGAATGGACAGGGGCTATGCTAAAAGAACTTGGTGCTTCTAGATTAGAAGTCGATTTGGTCACAGAATTGTTAGACATTGTCTTGACTTCTAATTATTTTACGTTCAATGACGAATTCTTTCTCCAAAACCCATGGGGTAGCCAATTATGTCATGGGCTATTGGGAAACTAATATTTTAAAGAAGATCCCAGGCCTGTTGAAGTCTGTCATCTATTACACTCGATTCCTAGATGACATCTTCATTTTATTCAGGGGTACTGAACTGGAAGCCATGGTTCTTGTTGACACCATGAATACTACTACTGAGTTCTTAAGATTCACATCAAAATTTTCAACCGGGGTAATTGATTACCTTGACGTTAAACTAGAAAAGGATATTGTAGGCCAATGTTTAACGTCATCTGTTTTTAGAAAACATACATATTGTAATGCATTTCTACACTTTTCCAGCTTTCACCCATACAAACAGAAAAGATCTATTGTCAAAGGGCAATTGGTGAGGGCTGGTAGAATGTGTAGTACCATGGCAGATTTTGATAAGGAATGTGAACTGTTAAGAACTATGTTCAGTAACCGTGGTTATCCAAATCAAATGTTATGCGACTTGATAGAGGAGGTGTCCAGGAAAAGGACTAGTGGGTTTTACAAACCTCTACTATTGCAATGTAAGTCCACGTTTAGTGATCCATCCATTAATGAAGTAACAACGGGATGTGACCTTGATAATAATGAAGTAGGGATCACTGTACAAGTGGGCGAAGAGATAGACTACTCCCTGAGTTTCATCACCACATTTAGCACGAATTCTAGGGGAATCCTGGCAGTAATACATAAAAATTGGCATTTGATATCTGCAAACTCATATTTGATGGAGAGACTAGGTAGAAAACCAAGATTTATATTTAAGAGACCAAATAATTTGAAGGAATTACTGCAAAGAGAGATAACCCCAAAGTCCTTTTATAAGCGATATGGGATGTCCAAGTGTGGTTTTTGTAGGTATTGCCATGAGGTGAGAACAGGTGAAACCTTCAGTATCAGGGATAGGAAGTACGGATGATTTGCCTTAAATTGTGATAGCAAATCTATTATCTACACTGCAATGTCGGCTTTTGTGATGCGTTTACATAGGTAAAACGGATCGGCATTGAGGATCGAATATATGAACATCTTTAAAACAGCAAGAGTGATAATGCTTTAGCAAAGCATATAGGTTCCAACCCTGGTCATAGCTTTTTATTTATGGCTATCGACCATGTCCCCATTAAAGTTAGGGGAGGTCCATTCTCATTGATTTTAGAAAACAGGGAGCTAGAATGGGGATGCATTTAGGGACCCAGGATTAAATAGTAACTGTAATATAGCCCCTGTTTTAAAACTAAAAAGCTATCTTAGGTGAAAAACCTTCCTGGAAATAGGTCACCAGTACAGTTAAAAAATAAAAAGTTAAAAAATAAAAAATAAAAAACAAAAAATTGAAGGTATTTTGTTGATCGTTAGATCTTAACAAGTGGCAAAACAACTTCTTGACCATTGAATAGAAGCAAATATAAATCAAAAAGGCTTCTGACATGTTGTTTGTCTAGTAGTATGGTTAATGTCACAATTTTACAGGTCGTTTGCGGAGTGATTATTATGCAACACACATACATACACCTTTAATACAAAATGTATACTTTGAACATATTGTTGCAGGGTGGTTGACCTGATTTATTATTCCTATTTAATACTTTGACAATTTAAATGATGTCTTAGTATTATTAACATTCTTCTACATCGATACTTGGATAGGATGTTTCTTATAGATTTTCTAAATATTTTTTAGAAAAGTATTGTACTGAGCAACACTACTGAGTGGTTTATTTGTATGTTTACTAAGGCTGTCATGTTTTAAATTTTAAATGTTTTTATTTTATTGACGCTGCTTTGAGGAAGACTGATGATGTCACTTCCTCTATTTTTGATTTTAAACAGAGTTTTTGCACAGTTGTCTTATTTTCTGATGTTTTATTAAACACGTTGAAGGCAGTATTTGTGCTGTGTTTGCTTTTGGCAAGGACCTCGCTTTATTGAATCAACAGTAAATTAAAAAACCTTTAAAATGCAGTTCAGAGCATATAGAAAGTTACATCTTATTGAAAAAGCTGAAGAGTAAAACAAAATGTGAGAAAAGGAAGAAAAAAGTAATTTGCATGGTGTGGGAAGCCCAAGATGGGAGGAAATATATGGGGGGACTAGAGGATGTGTGCATGTGTGTGTGTGTGGGGGGCTGGCTAGGGTTTCATTTCACCTAAGTCCAGACCTGTACATAGACCTGTTATAATGTATCACAGTTGCAACTAAATGCTAGTAATTGTAAATGTCCCTTTGTGAGATGGGCTAACATAATGTGGTGCACAGGCCTGTTGCAATGTAAACGTATTGTGATTACAGGTCAGTCTGTGCATGCTACTCCTAGTTTGCAGCAAGAACTAAAAGGTTGCTTTGATGGGGTGGCAGTGACAGGGTGATGCTTAGGAAGTGCCTAGGGGATCCCCAACTTGACATTTGCTGGGGGCCTCAAAAATGCTAACACCGGCCCTGCATGTACCAGATGCCAAATTATATGTCCCAGATGGAACATATAGCCATTATCCAAAGTTGTTGGGAAGTAGTTTTTGCACTGTCTTTATGGCTGCTCTTTCAAAGAAAGTAATTACACAGGGTGGTTGCTGTGTCACTTCATTGGACTCATTCCACTCTGTTGAAACCTGGCTTTCACGCTGTTGGCCGATCTCAGCTCCTCCTTAACCCCAATAAAACTGAAATAATGCTGTTTGCTCCTAAGACCTATACAAATGAGAACTTCAACTTTATAGTCCTCTCCTCACAAAACATATAGCTGGATATAGTCTCAAAAACTAAAAGATTAGGCACCACCATAAATGAGCAACTTAAATTTGATACTGATATTCAGAATGTACAGAGAAAAAACTCATCATAAACAAGAGCTTCTTCATAGAGCCTCTGACTTTCTCACTGCGCAGTCCTACAAACTACTGATGTAGCCTATCTTGTATTAAGTCTGCTCTGTGCTTCCCCTATCCTTACTTACATAAGCATATCATTACTTCAAAGACTATAGCAATGCTATAACAAAATTGCTACATTTCTTATCAGGATGGTTAATTCAACACATTACTGTTCACACCTCAAGAAATGAAACTTGCTTGGATTCAGAAATCACCTTAAATTTGCACAGCTTAAACTTACCCACAACATACACTTCTGTCCTGACAAATGCCCCACCCCCTTACTTCACTGCTACAGTGGCACACTCTAACACAACCTATTTGCTGTGCATCCATAAACCTTCTTAAGGTCAAGAAATCTGGTAACCCCTGTCACAAGAAGGAAATACTGCCAGCCCAGCTGTCTCGAATTTCGTAAATAATTGCATGTCATTTGTGATTATTAATATGATTTATATAGAAGTATGGCAGAAGGAGATACTGCCAGCACAGTTATCTGGAATTTTGAAAATAGTTATGTGTCATTTGTGAATATCAGCAGGATGCAATTGCTTGTGTTACCACTATATTAGAACTGTATGCTGTGTGTATATTAAACTGCTGGTACAGAAGTGTGTGCTGAACAGGCTTTGTACAGTACTGAGCCTAGTTGTGTGAACACAGTGTACCCTGCTGGATTAGAACAGAAATGTATATAAACTAGCGTACCTGTATAAATGTATATGTTTTACAGTGGGAACTAGAACATAGAGGGTTAACTTACAAAACTCCAAGAAAATAGTTGAAATTAAATTGTTTTATGATTGTGCTATAAAAGTTTCAATGCAGCAGGGAGACAGGATGTCTAGAACTAGGGTGTTTTCTGCATTGTTTTGTACGTGTTTTACTGTTTTATGTCTTCCAGCAGTTGCAAAGATCTGAGATATATGTATTTTTAACAGGGATATGCTAAAATCTACTGACTACTGTCTCTCCCTCTCCCTCTTTTCTTTCTTGTATTACTCCTTCTACTTCTCTAGTCTCTTGTACTCTAACTTTTTTGCTATATTGTAAATACTTTTGGGCATAGCCTTTATCCATTAATTAAGATGCTTTGAAACTGACCTAGTACTATTCATGACTACTGTAGTTTGTGTGCATTAACTTTTGTTGATTTTATTACTAATTTTATATTTTTATTTTTATTTCTTTATTATTAACATGTCTCATTGTTATGTTTTGTGTGGAGCTTTTCTCCCCGGGCCTCTACTGAAAATGGAAATATATCCAGCTAGACTAGCCGGGTCAACAAATGTAAAAATAAATAAAAAATAAATAAAAATGCTGGCAGTTTCTAGCAATGGGAGTTTTCATCTGGGATAGTCAGATGACAAAAATAAGGTCATCCTGCAAGTATCCCAGCAGCAATATTTGAGATATTAATTTAAGAAGTCTCTTGAGAGAGAGACTGGGCATTTTGTATTTTGTCTTTGACCTGGAAACATCCACTCACCACTTCTTCCTGCTTGTTGTTCTGTAAGTAAGTTTTTTAGGGCATTGTAACTCTTAGATTCAGCTATGAATATAGTAAAGTATAGCTTAGATGTTTTCTTTATTTATTTGAGACTGTCCTGCAATGTTGTTGTAATATTTCCTGTGATTTTGAATTCTGATGTAACTGATTGCTTACTGAGTACTGGCTTGTTCTTTTATTATTTATTATTAAATATATTCAAACCTATCATTGTGTCTGATAGTGAGAAGCTCTTAGAGTGCTTGCATATCTATTTGGTGACACTGTAAGCCACTCCTAATAGCCTTGTCTCTTGGTCAAACTACAATTTGGATTAATAGTAACATTACACAGTAAGATTGGATACCCTTTGCTTCTTCTTCTTCTGGCTTTTCCCGGTTAGGGGTCACCACAGTGGATCACCTGTCCACTCATGATTGGCAGTGGAGTTTTACGGTGTTGAGTTGCCAGCCCAGCACCCAACCTTCCACAGAAGGCACACACATGCACGCACTCACACCTAGGGCCAATTTAGAGTGTTCAATCCATCTATAGCATGTCTTTGGGATGTGGGAGGAAACCGGAGCACCTAGAGGAAACCCACATGACCACAAGGAGGACATGCAGACTCCGTACAGAAGGCACCCCAGCCGAGGATCGAATAGGAGAACCTCTTGCTGTGAGGCAGCAATGCTAACCTCTGCACCACTGCGGCCGCCCATCAAGGAGGATTGGACTCCCTTTGCTAAGGGTCTTAAAGTAGATGATAAGGACCTGTCTGGTGGCAGTGAAAACTAGCTTATAGTCTAGGCAGAAGGGGACATAGCTAGTAAACCTGAGCCAGCCTTTCCTGGGTGTGTGTGTGTGTGTGTGTGTGTGTGTGTGTGTGTGTGTGTGTGTGTGTGTGTGTGTGTGTGTGTGTGTGTGTGTGTGTGTGTGTCTGTGTCTGTGTGTGCTGTATGCGTGTATAAATCAAATCTCAAAGTGTGTGTGTGTCAGCTACTTGGGCAGGAACACAAAGCACTGGTTGGACCGAGAGGGTGCTGGAGGTCGTAGCATTGCCACTCAGCTGAGATCTCAACTCTATAGTTGTGCCAGTGGAGAGTCTTTTGGGGGTCTTGAGAAAGAGGGAGAAACCAGCCCCAGACTGACTGTGATCTCTGTGTGCTCTTAAGGGAAATTGCACTTCACTGTGTGGGTACTTGTCATCCTCCCAGTGTTTATGTCCCCCACCATTGCCAGTGGTGATAACTGAGGCTCCCTGATTACTGGGCTAGTGTTAGGGCATCACAACACCTTTGGTGACCCCTTATATTCTACCTATGTAGGAAAATTGTGAAACTCTCGACCCATAACTATTAGGCAAACATAATCTCCCACTGCTTCAAAGATAAGCTAAATCATTGCCTATTTAATTCTTGGCTTTGTTTCTGTTCCAGCTCCCCAAACTTAACTCAACATAGCCTAAGCTACTGCACCCCTTCTGCACATTCTATCCTCCACAGACATTGTCTCCCTTCAAATCTGTTTAACCAGCCATCTTACCATCACTAACTAATCTCCTACACCACCATCATCCTTTTACAATCCTACTGTACCCTACTTATACTTTTCTTTTCAAATCTCTCTTTGACATATTTACCTTCCTTAGATCTCTTTCTCTTCTTGGCAGCATACTCTCAGCCCTATTGTATCTACTCTCATCCAAATCCCATTCTAGGACACTGTCTCTTTCTCCTAAACTGCATAATGTAGCTTTTTATCACCTATACTTAGCATGTACAAATTTTTATTTATTTATTTACATTGTTTTTGATAATTGTATTTCAACACACTTTCCATAATGTTATCTAATTTGTTGGCTTTGTGTATGTAAAAAAAAGTTTTTTTTAAATTATATTTATAATTTTGCTGAAAAATGGTATATAAAGTTGTTTGTAAATGGTACCACTGGTAGTAGACATCTGCATATTTTATACATTTGTTTGTAAATGGTAGTGCTGGTAGCAGACATTCACATATGATATAAAGTTGATTGTAAATAGTACCACTGGTAGTGGACATCTGCATATTTTATAAAGTTGTTTGTAAATGGTAGTGCCGGTAGTGGATGTCTACATATGATATAAAGTTGTTTGTAAATGGCAGCTCTGATAGTGGACATCTGCAGGTCTGACAGATTCTATTTGGAAGTCAGCAACACCTCTGTGATTTCTCCATCTGAATTATTAGCCTATAAGGAAGTTTACCTATCTGAGGTGGTACTTTGAAAGGTCAATATCCGAGAGGTTCACCAGTGGTTTTGTGTGCGCACCATCAGTTCAGCGGTATTTTCCTGGGTGACAATTGTTCACCTACTGTTGGCCATTTGCTTCATGGCACATTTTGTTGGTATGTTTTGCAGGATCTCAAAGTCAGCTTTAGCAATACTAGCCTGGATTATTGCTGATGCAACATCCTTTGTGATAGCAGCTTGTCTCCTCATGTCATTCAGATATTCATCAGTTTGCACATTGGCTGCCTCAGCAGGATGGGGATGCTGACAAGAATAAATTAGCTCTTCTCTTGTGTCTGTGATGGATGTTACAACTCATTCATGACACCTGCTTTTCCTCTTGAGGACACAATGCCAGCCTCCCGCACCGTACGATACCCATAGCCATCCACATAACACTGGTCACATACATTTGACTAGCAATCCTGGGACACTCCAAAAATGGTGAATACCCTGTTCTTTCTAGAAGGTGTCTTGTGATCTGTCTGCACCCTCCATCTTCCCTCTGCCAACTCTGTGCAGCTCTGCTGCTGTATCGCAGTCCTGGTAGGTTTTAGAGTGCCCAGGGAACTCATTGCCCTCACCTGCACAAATGTGTAGCTGGGAGTTCAGGTGCTTGGGTAGGGGAGAAACTGGTTTCAAGTCAATGGGTTGTCAGGAAATGGTATGTGCCAGTTGTAGTAAACCCCTAAACAGCATGCAGTTAGTCCTTAACTGTGAAAAGACCAAGGTGATGCTATTTGGTACAAACCAGAGAACAGCCACTGCACCTAAACACTTGTGTAAAGATTATAATAACCAGAAGATATAAAAAACAACAGACTATTTCAGATACTTTGAAATTTAGCCAAACAAAAATAAACTTTTAATAAACCCACGGGGAAAAAAAATCAAAAATCAGCAAACCTCAGTTCTGGGCTCATGAAAAAAACTATTGCAAGATTACAAACTTGTAATATCTGGTAATTAGAAATGCAATTTTATTACATTGCAATATGAGCTATGTTCTTTGTTGCATTGGATGTAATGGAGCATTATTTGTCTGTTTGCTTCTATGCTGTTTTTCTTGAGATCTTTTTTCCCATCATAAATAAAAAATGGTGTCAATATCTTAGCTTTCATACTGACAAAACTAGGATTTATTTTACTCAACATCCATGATTATTGTCTCTGCAATTAGCATATACAGTATCATAATACTAAATTCTTTAATATGAGAATAAAATAAAACTTAAATCATCCTTTGTCTTGTTCCATTGAAAACTTAAATAAAATAAATAACCCATGCTGAAAACAGACTGGAATATTCATCTTCATGTCCCAAATAAATCAGCTTGGAGTATTTTAATGAACCCTATGGTATTATTAAATTCTGCATTAATAAATACAAACCTGTAAACCATAGACATACAGGTAATTTAAGAAAAACATTGGTTGAGTTACAAAACCATGCAGTAACATCCATGTAGTGCCCGTTCATACCTTAAATATGAATACATAAATGCTTTTCAGCTGTTGGCATAGTAATACCCAAGTGTGCCAGTATACAACAGAAATGAGAATACTCCTTACTTTTCAAAACTTAGCATAGTCTTAAAAATAACCTTAGATAAAATAAAGGTTAGAAATTATCTAACTTTAAACTCACCCTATGTTATTACCAACTTTAAAAGAGCAGCCATAAAGACAGCGAAAAAATACTTCCCGACAACTTTGGCTAAGGGCTACATGTTCCATCTGGGTCAAATAATTTGGCATCCACTACATGCTCAAGGCTTAGCTCACATGTACAGTTAAAATGCAAGTTTACAGTGCCCTGATGAAATTGCCACTGCATTTAAGCAGCTAAAGAGAAGTTTTCCAACTCTGCCTTTGACTTACTTAAGTAGCGAAAGTGCAGTTATGTATCTGGAAACCCAAAGAATGATGGAATACTTACAAACCAATAAAAAATGGATCCAAGGTGGAAAGCCAAATCAAGACAGACTACTGCTGTATTAAATACTTAGAAAGTCTGACTTTTTTAATGTAAAACCATACGAAACAATAAAACCACAAGCGCTTTTGCTTGGTCTGTGCCGAGCTTTATCAAGTGAACATCCAAAGTGCTACAAACCTTTACATACACTAGAATTAGTTGTTAATTGGATTGGTTGTTAATTAATCAATTAAAAGTTAAAACTTGATGGATGCTGAACTCAATGAATTGTTAAAATTTACAGTATTTTTTAAGTATATTTTAACAATTCATTGAGTTCAGCATCCATCAAGTTTTAACTTTTAATTGATTAATTAACAACCAATCCAATTAACAACTAATTTGAGTGTATATAAAGGTTTGTAGCACTTTGGATGTTCACTTGATAAAGCTCGGCACAGACCGAGCGAAAGCGCTTGTGGTTTTATTGTTTCGTATGGTTTTACATTAAAAAAATCAGACTTTCTAAGCATTTAGTACAGCAGTAGTCTGTCATACTTACAAACCACATCACCTCCTTTCCATGTTTCCCTCTGCCTCCTTGAGTGTTCCTCAGAGTGCCGTGATTGGTGTTCTATGTACACAAAACTCTGTAACATCAAGTATTCCTACCTGAACTACTGAGAGCTGTAGAACAGCAGCACACAAACAACATCAAAGAGAATATCTTTGGAGATTTCTAGTCTTCTCCAAAATATCACACGTACAGACAAAGCTTGTGAAGCTGGTCACATTAGTCCAAAACAAGGAGTTATACTGAGTGGAAGATTTATTAAATAGTAACATCTGCTATTTCTGAGCACCAAACATACTGCAAACTCATATATTTTACACAACCAGCAAATTTCTAGTGTGTACATATTCAAATCTATTCTGCACAGGCAGCATATACTTCTTCAGAAATATCAATAAATGACAAAAAAATCTTGAAAAATCACAGTCAGTTAAATGACGTAGCTTTAATTGACTCACCAGTTATGTTGCCAAAAAACGACATGCTGAGCTTGATTCCAATGTCTTGTTACACCACCTGCCAGCACAAACAATAATTCCCGCTGCTGCCACCATAATTCCAATCATACCTGTGCTCCTAATGCATTGTCCCACAGATTGTCAGAGACTGCAATCCCTAACAGTGCTTATGATGTTATGGCACTGGCAATACTATATTTTATCATAAGTTCCAGTGCTACCACCATAATTAGATTCATTCTCACCGATTCTGGTATACTCAAACTTCAGTTCAACTCAAGTATCAGCATGATCAGGCAAACCAGGAAATGAGCACGTAGCTGCAAGTAAATATCACATGAGCATTCAGGATGCATGCGGTTACAGTAAATCCATTGTTGTTTAGCCAGGAAGATATATTTCTGAGATCTTCTTCAAGTTATTTTTTTTTTATCATTTCTGAAGCTGATTAGATCATTCTATAAAATGCAATATAATGAACATATAGTATTAGAAGCATTCGGGGAAGTTATGCAAGTATGTTTTCTACAATATGCTGATAAATACATCGAAAACTTAGCATATGAGATTTGAAAGACATAGATTGAAAGGTGTATATTTAATACAGCACATAGTGATTGAAACTGTAAAGGTAGATCCTACTTTGAGTTTTTCTAATCATATCAACCAGTTGGTTAATGATAGTTATAGAACTATAGGTTGTATAAAAAGATTTATAAAAGATAAGAAATTACAGAGTATGGAATAACGATATGGAAACCTTAAAGGAAAATAAGCATGGGTAAACCGGAAACAGTACAGCAGGAATATACCAAGAGCATCCATGGATGTGAACATTTAAGTTATTAATGAAAAACTAAAATATCTGAACTTGTGCAGTGTATCTTACAGATATTTAAGAGGAGACATTATTTGGGTATACAGAGAATTTAGAGACTATCTCTGGGAATGGTTGGGGTTATCAAAAAGTACTAGAGAATCATCAGATAACCTGTGTAGAATATTCTATAGGAATGAGAAATGTATTAATTGTTTCTCTGAGAGAGCAGCTGATGCATGGAATAGAGTACCAAACTACATTAAAGCAAGCACTACTTTGGATAATTCTAAGAACAGCCTGGACACGTATCATGGGAACAACTGTTCTGGTATATTGACAGGCTAAAAGGGCATTAATTCCTGCGCTTGAAATATCTGTATTCATGTATGTATGCATGTATGAATGTATATAAATAGGGAAAACAGGAGGACAGAAGACATAGTGTCTTGAGGTACACTTCGTAATCGGAGGGAGGTTTCTTGGATAAAAGGTCTTATTTTTATGGCTAGGTGCCTGTCTATTAGGAGGTTAGCCTCGATGCAGAAAGAGTGTCAGGAAGTAGGGACTGGATGATTGAATGCTTCAGTGAGTACTGTGAAGACCGCTCCTTTGAAGTTCCCATTTTCCATCTTTATCAAGATTTCATCTGTCTGTGCTCAGATTGCTGTCATTTAGCTTCTCTACCCAAAAGCTGTGTGCTCATCACAAAAATGGTAGTACCATCTGGAGAGAAAGTATTTCTTTATGAATTTGGAGAGTTATATGGAAATTAGTTTTTCTAAGATTTTTTTCTAATGGTGGCAGTAATGATATTGGTCTAAGGTCTGAGGTTATGATTTTGGGAAGAGGTTTGACTAATGCTGATTTCCAAGCAGAAATGATTGGATTATGATAGAGGGGCATGGGGTGGATATGGTAAGGTAGCTTAAGGGTATGCTCTTTATATTCCTTGATGAACCAGGGGTACATCTTCTGCCTTGACTGGTCAGTCAGCTGGGTATTTAGTCAAAAGCTTGTTAAATGTCTTTATTTTAAATACAAAAAACTGAAAGGCTAGATGAATGGGGGGTGGTACAATGGCATAAGTAATGTGGGTAGAAATTTTGGAGATGGCTTATAAATACTAGAAAGATGAAATGGCAGGTGACGCAGTATAATCAATGTTATGTAATAATATGAGGAGCTTAAACGTATAAAGAAAACTAGTACAGAGGTAGATGTTTGCACCAGAGATAGATGTTTGCACCAGAGGTAGATGTTTGCACCAGAGGTAGATGTTTGCACCAATGCGCAGTATGAATGAGAAAGAAAAGTAAATTATGATCTTTGGGGGTGACAATAGGAAGGGCATTTAAACAAAACATAATTAGTGTTACTTAGCAGCATGAATCATACCAGTCAGGGGAAATATATTTAACTTAATATGTTTTGATCCATGCATATGTTCAAAATATGTATTGAATCAGGTGGACAGGAAAAATGCTTCACGCTTATAAAATGATATATTAAAACTACTGCATACCAATATTATATATCCACTGGTTTGCAAGGCGGTATAGGTCTCCTTGAAATTATCTACATGTGCAATCATGGGACTGAACACCTGTTGGCTGACCTCATCAGATTCAAACAGAGTGAAAGCTATAAAGCATGAAGAGAAGAAGTCTAAGGTGACATATTTGTTTACTTTAGCACAAGCATTTCAGAAAGGAGTGGGACTAGAAATCAAACCAAAAGTAGATGAGAATCAGATAAATGAAAGTGCCAAAAAAAACAAAAGAAAGAATTTAATGAAAAGGAATAGAATCAAAGGAAACAAAGCTCTAAAACCCAGAAATATAGTTCAAGTATAGAAAATTTCTAGAACAATGACATGTTGACCATGATTTGACACGTGAATGGTTAAGGAAAGGTGAATTTAGACCAAAAGATGAATGCGTAATAATGGCAGCCAAACATAAGCGGGCTATGTTCAAATAGTTTTTCTAAAGTCTATAGAAAAACTGGAAGAACCTGACAAATGCAGGTTCTGGAAAACAGAATTAGAAACAGTTGCACATCTTGTTGCTGCTTGCACTACACTCATGGCTGAGGGTCTATACAATGAAAGGCACAGTAATGTGGCAAGACTATTGCATTGGGAATTACTGAAACTCTACAATATAGAAGGAGTTGAGAAACACTGAAAACATGAACAACAAAGCATAATTGACAAAGATGAAGATCAGATCACGTGGGGTCACCCAATACCAACAGTTAAGAAAACAGATGCAAAAAAGATACAATAGTCTAAGAAAAGAAGACAAAAGTAGCATTCATTATTGAAATTGCTATAACCAGTAATTATGTACTGAAAGACACAAAATCATAAGTCAGTTTTATATATGAACTTTTCAGGGATTATATTTTGGATGAAAACTGTATAGGTCTACAATCTCATCTGGTGGATTCTGTTACCTTACTAGACGAATTGAATACAATATTAGATAAAATTAAAGATGTTTCCCCTTGAAAGGCATGGAATGCATTTAAATGTTTTCATGAATTCACATATGTTAGGGAATTTGTGGTAGGTGGGTAGTCCCATGGTAAGAAATTTACTCATGTTTTCTCAAGTTGCTAACTAAAAAAATTACATTTGCTTAATTTCAACGGGATTCTAATTTTAGAAGCCAAGGTAGATGTATGTTACAGTCACTTCTCAGATCATTGGGCACTGGTTGTAAGATTCAAAATAATTAATAGTAACTTCAGTTACTCTAGAAAACGAATTTTGGTTAACATTTATCAGGCGAGGAGTTGGTGGAACATGTCAAGATGGTGGAACATGTCAAGACTGAGTTAAATATATATGCTCAGAAACACACATGCCAAACTGTTTCACATATTTACTTTTGGGATTTTTTAAAAGTGCTCCTAAATAACATATTACTGAATCTGAAAATGTTCAGAATTCAAAATAAAGTTAAATGGACTCATTTTTAGATATGCATTTACATTCTGTACTTGTTAGTTCAGAATATATATGATCAATATAAACACTTTTGGAAGAAACTATTGCCGGAAAAGAAGATGTTATGTAATCAGTTATGTTTAGAATAGATAAAACATAATAAGAGACAAAAACAACAAACTGTTATCAACTTAAATCAGACAACTGAAAATTAGAAGTAATGTGACCCAGAAGACGTTGATAATCAGCTTATAAAACCAGGAAATTAAATTAATAATTATTTTACAATTATTTTCACACTTTGTAATCAAAAAGGGGAGAAGAACCTGTGAAGTTTGAATTCTTAGATTAGAAACCCAACAAAATAGATAATTATATACTTTTTATTCCATTAACCATCGATGATCTAAGCAAGGGAGCCCACAGGATTTTTTGCAGGGGGGTGCAAACCCAGAGCCACCCCACTAAGCCCCCCCACACAAACACACACAGCCATTCCTGTGTCCCACTACTTGGCTATTTCTCCCCATTTGCCATAAACAATCTTCAGTAGGCATACTGTTTATGCTTTACTTCTACAATGATTACATATATTTGGATTTAATTTACAACTTTTACTTCAAATTTTATAGCACAAACACTCATATACATTTGCTAAACAAAGCAATAGTCTTACAATGAAAACAGACAGCATTAAAACTTCTCTGCCTTTGAAACTCACATTCACTGAAACAGCATTGAAACCCACATTCAAAGAAAATGCATATGGCGAATAGCAGGTTGAGTTTACCTTTGGGCTGTTTTCATATCATAGGGCACACATTTTTAGGACCATACAAAAGTTCTTTGATTCACCTTCCTGATTGTATTAATTGTAATATATAATAACTGATTTATATCCCTTGTATAATACAGCACCACTTGTTAGAGTGTTTTAAATTTATAGTTTTGAACATTTTTCCAGTAAGCAATGAAACAAAACATATGAACCAATAATGACAAACTGCCCAGTTCAGAAAATTTCAACCATAAAATGCCACTCAATCTTCTGCCATTACAATCCATCAATATGAGTCAATATGCACAAATTCTGCAGAAGTAAAAAAATTATCTGAATAATTCCACATTAAAGTGATCTGAAACTAATGAAGAGGTTGTTTCTAGAAAACAGCTTTATATTTCAGAGTTTCATCTACAAATTCAGTGCCTGCTGCCCTTGAAGAATAAATTGCCTATGTTACATTAAAAAAATGTTAAGCTGGTATGTTGCAATAAGGAATGGGTGGCAGGCTGAAAAACAGGTTCATAGTTACTAGGCATCTCATCCAAAGGAGGACATACTCAGGACTGCAGCATCCCACCCCACTGAAATACAAGTCTACATGCTGTGGGAGTAGAACCTACAGCCCTCAACATCAAGATGCAAGTAACACTGCTTTAAAATTCTATATCACAATAGCGGTATCATTTACTAAACAAAACAGTTGTACATTTTAAGCAGACTTAGCAAGAGCAGCAATAAACCTCCTCCCTTGTGCTCACAATTCCTTGAAAATGCACTTGAAAATAGATTCAACCTGCTAACTCTAACTAGGGCATTTCAGTCTTCCATACACACCACAACACACCACACAACCTCTTAGTGAAAGAAATCTGGACAAAGCCTAAAATAAATAGGGACAGATTATAAATATAGCTCTCATGAACTTAGAAAATTGATAGAATAATAGAATTTGTTAGTATGCATTTTTCTAAAGGATATGACATCTAAACCTCAAATGTCTGTCATTATTTAGCAACTTCAATCCTTTTTAGGAGGAATATGGGGCAAAAATCTGGACATTGTGCAAAAACCTGGACAGCTGAGGGTTATGCTACCTCCCTCTTATACACACACACACACACACACACACACACACACACACACACACACACACACACACATCTCTCAGTCTCATATCACAAGAAATCTGGACAAAGCCTGTTATAATGTTGGAGACAAAGTCTCAAAACTAGGGACACATTTAGAAAGTTGCTAGAATAACAGGATTTGTGTTAGAATGCATATTCTGAAGGATGTGAAGTCTCCATGTCATTATTTAGTAACTTTAACCCAGTGATTTGTCAAAAAAATAATTTTTATGAGGAACAGACCAAAAATATAAGGCAAAAATCTGAACATTTTGTGAAAATCTGTACAGTTGAGATGCATGAGTCACACACATACACCCCTTACCTCATTAAGAAGTGGATAGAACAACAAGTTTTGCATTAGTATGCATTTTATGAAGGATATGAAGTCTAAAGCTCAAATGTCTGCCATTATTTTCTGACTTCTGTCCTCAGTTGTTTTCCAGAAAAATACAATTTTATGAGAACAAACTGAAAATATGAGGCGAAAATCTTGATAATTGTGAGGTATGAACCCCCTCCCCTCTTACACACACTCCTACCTCCCTCTTACTTACAGACACACAGACACTCAGACACACAGACACACAAACACACAGATACACACACACACACACACACACACACACACCTACCTACTGGTACTTGCGTATTAACGCAACCAGGGGCCAAATCTTCACATGTCAACTATCCTCACAATATCATAGAAGAAAAGCATAGTGCACCATGTATATTTAATTAAATGAACATAAATTTAATATTTATATGTTTGTACATTGTGTAACGCATCCATATTCATGGAACAGGTGTGTATAAGTAAGAGTAAGGTGGAGGTTAAGAATTTGTAATATAGATTTGTGAATCCCATTGAAAAAAATGTACATTATTGTAGTATGTTCCTTGCTTGTTTCACAATAAATACTCAAAAATGGATGTGTATGAAACTGTATGAAGTCTTTCCTTTTACATTACAGCTTACAGGAAAATGTAAGGAACTTAAAATATGTCCAAAAAATGTGAAACGCTGTACACTGATATATTCACATTTCAGAACTGTATGGGAAACGTTTAACGGCCATCTGACAAGAAGGGTTTACTGCTGATCAGTAATATTTCATCTGATTTTGCTAGAAGTCAATATGAATTAAGTTACAAAACATTTACAAGTTCATGGCATCAGGCTTAAATCATGGTTTCTTAATAAGTTTTATATAATGTGTTTAATATGATCACTTTCCAATTTTACAAGGCTTGTAGGACACTTCACAGACCTAGAATATTTTTGGCAATTCATTGGAAATGATCGACTCTCTTACGTCCGGCATGGCTTACAGCAGAATGTGCAGACCCCAAACAGTGCTCTTACTTGGATGCTTGATGTTTCTCACTAAATCACTGATTAAAGGAGCATCCTCTTGTAAAAGGACTGAACAAATATTCATGCAGATGTTTTACTTGAACGTTAATGTGAACAGTAGGGAAAACAATCTGCCTTCACAAGTGTGTGTGTGTGTGTGTGTGTGTGTGTGTGTGTGTGTGTGTGTGTGTGTGTGTGTGTGTGTGTGTGTGTGTGTGTGTGTGTGTGTGTGTGTGTGTGTGTGTGTGTGTGTGTGTGTGTAGTGAGAAAATGAACAAATGCTTAAATGAACAGCAAAAGAATCGTAATAGTAAATTACAGCTCTGAAACGTTCAGATTGTATTGCAGTTCTCCAGGAACTCGTGGGAAATGACCAGTATAAGCTCGCTGCTTCTGATATACCTCCTGGTTGCTTTAATATGCAAGTACCACCCTACCTCCATCTTACTTACTTAGACACAGACACACACACACACACACACGCACACACACCCCTACCTTTACCTACCCACTTCTTACATACACGCATAGACATCTTTACCTACCTACTTCTTACATCCACACATCCCGCCTACCTACACACACCTCTTAAAAATTTAAACATGCACTTGCACACACCTACCTCTCACTTGTACATTTGTCCACAGTCCAAACATCTTCTGGAATTCAAATTCCGCACAGGTGAGAAGATAAAGCCATAAACCATCAGTTGCACAGGCGTAGAAGACAAAAACAGGTCGCAAACACCTGTTGCATCTGTTCAACTGGACGTAAAGGGCATTCTTAAAGAAGAATGCCTTTTAAAAAAACAATATTTTGTTTGTTAATTAAAATAAAATTAATCTCCCTGACAGCCAGTTTCAGTGGTGTGCAAGTGCACCCCTTTGCACCTGCCTGCGGGCACTCTTGGATTTAAGTCATGCACATAAAACTTTCAAAAAAGGTAAATGTTCAGGTCAAGATGGATTTCCTTTAGAAGTCTTAGATTCAAGAAGTTATTATTATCCTCTTAAAATTAGTCATTTATATGACAGGACATGTGATACCACCATCTATGACCCAGGCTCACATAGTATTGATTAAAAAAAAGGGAAATCTGGAAGTGACATAGACTATTACTGTCCAATTTTGCTTTTAAATTATGATTATAAATTAATGATAAAAATGTGAAATATTAGAATGGTTAGCACATAACTTAATGCAATATATCCTAATCAATTTATCCCTGGAAGCAAATGTCCCATGCAACTCTATTACTTCATACCATAATATCCTTTATTGCAAGTATTCCCATTCCAGATTAGATTTCCCTTATAAGTTCACACACTTTCAAATATTTTGATTTAATGAATAGGAATCTAACATTGTAGGTGGAAATGTCTATAGGTTTCCAAATCAATGCATCACTATTATCAAGAACTTACAGCTGACCACAAATGCTTCAATATAATTAAACATGTAGAATCTTTTTTGTCCTAATTAATATAGGCATTAGACAATGGTGCTTAACCACTCTTTGTTTGTTTTAACTAGCAACCAATTAATGAATACTGATTTAGATATTCTTCAAAATATTATGATATGTACCTAGAAGTATATGGTTATTGATCACTTAGATGTATTGATAGTCACAAATAATTGTTCACCACACTATGGACTATTTAAAAAACATCTATATGTAAGTAGAACATAAGGTAAGTTATAAGATTAATATTAACAAGTTTAAGAGGTTAATTATTGCCACAGCTGGTAGGGTAGATAATTCAAATTAAATGCCTTTAGTTTTGGTACTGAGATTTATAGAAATGTATTTCCTTTATGATAATAATAAACATTACAGTTAAATTACAACTCAACAGCCAAGAAGTTTAAGGATAAGCTCCAATGTTATAATCGGTTTAGGTTCTCTTTATTAGGTTCTGTTAACATCATTGAAGCCTATTTGCTACCAGTTACAGCATACATCTTACAGCAAATAGGCACTGTGCATTATGAGTGGTTTCCTTTAAATAGATGGAAATTGTTAGACATTTATTAATAATGTTTATCTGGATTGGACACTCATCAAGGATATCTCAGAATAGAATAATAATAAATTCTGAAGTCTTAAGTAAAAAGATGGCACGGCTAAATCATTTTAATATAAGCCCTGTATTCCTTGCGGTGTGTTATAAATCAGGGTTTAGTTTGCCCAGGTACAGGGCAATATGCTAATTTAATTGCATTACAATGGAAATACAATATTCTTTACAGACTTTTTAACAGATTGAATATATTCTAAAATGGTATAGAGAGTGAGAGAGAGAGAGAGAGAGGGAGATGAGCTAATCCCAGAGAAGTTAGAAGAAGTAAGAAGAAATTACACCTGCTCTCCAGCATGAAACATTTGTAAATTGTTCTTCTTTTCTATATTGTATCTGTATCTAAACTTTGTAACATGGAGCTTTTCTCCCCGGGCCTCCACTGAACCCAGTGGGCATCCCCGGTCACCAAACAGGAAATAAATAAATAAAGTATTCTGTGATCACTGTTGTGCCTTACAACATCACAGTTCTTGGTAGTCACCGTGCCTATAGAATGGATGGTAGATGAGCGATGACAGATGAGAAATGATAGCATTGCAGTTGACACATCATAGCAGAGAATAAGGAAAAGACTGGGATCTGGAGTATATGGCATTCATCATGGGTTTTAAATGGCTAAATGCCTAACCTGTTAAATAATTTGGTCAGCTAGGACTGAAAGGGGGTTCCCTTCACAGAGGTAGCCTACTGAATAAGCCAGGAAATCCCAAACTACTGAAACTTACATTAGTTATGGGAGAAGTTCAACTTTAGTAGGCCTTAGAAGTAGGCTGATGACTTTTATAGATCGTTGGAATCCTAGATAACTAACCATCAACAATAACGTACTTTAAAAAGAACCTGTCAGATTAACAGCTCTGAATATTACAAATGTTTGCAACAAGAACACAGACTTGCCCTAGAGCCTTTTTAAGCCTAGCCATTCATGCTCCAGTTTTCCCAGTTATCAGTAACCATGGACTAGAATGGCTTTGGTATATGCCTGTGCCTTAGGGCATCTGTAAGCTGCCCTTGTCTATAAGGGACACAGACAAAAAGCCAGGGGTGAATTTATGATTTCCCATCCATCAATAGGCTTATGGAAGAACTCTGCTTCACATCAATGGCGAGTCTGTTCCAAAGAAGTGGTAATCTCTGAGACACATACCTATCCCTCCAACATGTTTTGTTTATGTCACAGATGAGGTTTAGGTCCCTAGATTGGGTATTTCTAGTGCTGTTTGTTTTGTAAATGTGTAGCAAGTCCAACAAGGCTTGATTGGAAAATGCCTTGTAGTTTAGGCATTACGCATAGATCAGTCTTCCATAGTCTGTAGGTGACCAAGTACATGGTCATAAAATAAAGAAATGAACCTGTTTGTATTTTTTGTCACTCTGTAGATACTGTTTCTCACTTTAGAGGAATGTGAAAGTATTACCTGAGCATTAATACTTTCTTCAGATTGATAAATGTACACTGTACTGAATTTTCATAAATTGACTCATTTTTTGATGTTGCTAAAGAATGAATGTGAGAATAGCATTGCTAAAATTGGTCACATTGGGTATCAGGAGTACCCAAAGAAAAACAAAATGTAAAACTGCTTGATGAAATTGAAAGTGAATGCTTGTACTCCTAGGAGCTGAGGAATATCCATCCATTCCTTCTATCCATACTTTTACGTATGATACAGTCTCTGCAGTCCACATAACAGAAGTGGTGCATGGCTGACTGCAATATTTTTCTAATTAGCAGAATTATGTAATAAAATGAAATGAAGCTTATGATAACCCATGTTGTCTATGCAAAAGAATGCATTGCATCTGTTCTTGCTACTTGCAGCTAGCTTGTATAAGCAATTATGGCTATTCCCTTATTTTGTATGGTAAGAATCTGAACAAAACGTAATGAAGCCCATATCTAACAAAGTGGTACATGACAGTTAAATATATGCATACATCTACACAAGGTGACACGTGATGTTTTAATACATGCATGCAAATACATGCTGAAGAATTAGTACATGATAGAAGAGACTGTAGTGATATGATGAGATGATTTTCTGTTATACACAAATGGCTAAGAACATCTTGTACTGTGAGGTCAGGGACCCACCATAACTGACGAGCTATTGTGCGAGGGATGTGACTTTGTGGGAGCTGCATTTAATTAACTTAACATATGACTACAGGAAATAGCATGAGACTGCTATTAACTCAGATTTGCAGCAGTCCGCCTGTTTAATCAGTATTAGTCATTCCTTTTTTAGGACTGTGACTCAAACTGCCCATTGGGAACAATAAAGCAGCAATTAGGGATGACAAAGGTATGTAACAGGAGCAATTAGTTATTACCAGAGTAAAAGAATAAAGAGAAGACCATGAACCTATCAAAAAAAATCCGGGAAATGGAACAAGCTGCTCGACCTTACCAAAAAATATCCAAATATTTGCAAAACATTTTTGGGGTTTTGTCTCTGCAGTCATATTATGCCATTTATTATCATACATTTTTCTGATGTTGTATTTATTTGGAATGTTTCACTAAGACACTAGCGCATGATCATCCTTTATTTGCCTTCATTACTGCTCCCTTAATGCTTCAGAATCAGCTAGGGGAAATGCATCATAAAATATTATACTAAGTACATTCAGCTAGTTCTAAGAGTTCATTTAAAGTGTGTTGTGCATAATATATACACTTTGTCATTTAATTATTTTTGGATTCTTGAGGTTAAATGACTTTTTAATTTCCCCCAATAATGTTATAACATTTATTATGCAAATATTATCCTTATTATTTGTAGTTAGCTGCAGTCTACCGCTGTCTTCCCCCTAAGAAATGTGAACAATACATCACAAAATAATTGCATATGAACTGCACAGCTTTTGTAAGTGGAGCCATGATTTGTGAAACAATAAAATGCTTGCTCTTCGTCACATAGGTGAGTGCATGCAAAGCATGCCAGGATTGAAAGGATGAAATAATGTCCATCCCTTGCATGTTCAGTGTTTAAACACCATCACTTAACCAAATACATAAAGCAGCACATAAGATTTAAAACAGCATAAACGTCACTTGACGGGTATGGCAGAAGTTAATGCCAGCATAGCCTTCAGCCCGATTGTGAGAGTCTTTCAGCAGACATTTCTGTGCATTTTGAGCCAGTGGATTAGTAATACTCCTGAAAGTTGCCCTCTTTTAAACGTGCACATTAGGATCCTTTGCTCATGTCATTACTTAATGTCTAGTTATTCTATTTCAAGCTACAGAATTAGGGACTAGCAAAACTTGTATTAGTGCAGAGTTAAGGGCATTGGTCATACTGGTAAACCCAAAGATGTAGAAACAAGCCAACAACTAGTGGATTCTGACTTGTGGTTTATTATAGATATGTGGGTTACTGTTCATTCAAGAGCCAGTACAATGCAAGACTTTTATTTTTTTTTTCCAGGTCTAATTTGCTTATCCCCCCCTTATGCCTTGATGAAAGGAGATTTGCAAATATCTCTGTACAGATGCCTCTTTGTTTTTCCCAGCATCCGTTTGGCTGGGTCTTATATGCATCTGTTAAGTGATATTTGCTCTTTAGTTTAAATCATATTGTTTTGAGCACTATACATATTTTTTATAATTCTATGAAGCATGCAGTATTCATCTGCTACATTTTGCTTACCAGGGTAATCCCATTTGTCCAGTGAGATCATTTTCAAGATTGACCTATGGAAAAAAAGGCTTCAAGCCTAACGATAAAATGCATGAATTTTACACTTCACAATAAAGATTGCTGTTGTTCACTGTTAATGGTGTTGTAGTTTGCAATCATGACATGATTAATTTTGCAACCTATGTGAAAGTTCAGCATTTGTTACGAATTTGAGGTTCTTGTAATAAAAATATATATATTTTGTGTTTGTGCTAGCTTCAGGTAGATGTTACTGGTAAGTAAAAGGGTTGAAGCTAGGTTGCAGGTTTACTATATCTGTTTAATTTTCTTGCTCAGAGACTCTGTGAACTGGGCTGATAAAATAGAAAGTAACTTAAAATAGTTTGCTTTGAGCAGTGTAGTTTGGTTTACTGTAGAAATGGAGAGATACTTACTTCATTGACTGACGTACTTTTGAAACGAATCGGAGTGACAGTTTTGAAAGTCATTTTGTAAAGCACTCTGAAACATAAACATGGAGAAGTATTAAGAAAATCCTTATGCTGCTGCCCTGTAATTCTCCCAGTATTAACTCTAGAAGGGCATCGCTCTGTGTTAAATGTGTTTAATAATGTACAGCCTTCATATCAAAAGTCTAGACTCAGATGTGTTCAAAGCTCATCTAACTGGAGTGTTCTGCAGCCTCACATGCACAGTGGATGTGCCTTTGTACTGTGTTGTCCCAATTAGACAACCTGTCTCCTGATTTCAAAGTTATATCAGTTCATGACAAACTGAGCATCAATTGTGTAAAAATAAATCCACTTACTAGTTGTACCTACCATGGTTGTAGGCCTCTTCTTTGAATGAAATAAAATGTGGGTCATAGTAGGCAGTCTAATTACTTAAAAATATTTTCTCTTGTTTGCACTGATAGTTTTTATTTTGCAGCCCCCACCCCTCCCTCTCCATCCCCATAGCTGCAGCACTTACCTTGCTCGAATGTAGCTATAGTTTTTATCGAGGTGTGGTGGCACTACTCTGTCACCATGACTGCTGCCCCTTGCCCAAACATGTTTTTCAGTTTAAGTATGAGCAGAATCCCATACAATCACAAGATGCCTTAGTCCCTGGCTGCTAGACAGCAGTCTTTCAACGCCTGGACTTGGGTACTTGTAGTAGTCCCAATTTTTGTGTGTGTCTGTGTGTGTGTGTTTTCTTATATTTATTTCTTTATAAGGCCAATGTGCTACTCTCCATAGCAATAACATCTCTGTGAGCTTAAACCCTAGGATATGGCATTTATTTATTTATTTTTAAGCCAGGTGTATGGGCTGGTACAGGATCCTTTACAGACACTTCCCAGGCCATGTGGCAAATACAAAACTGGTATATACGTTTACAGCTGAGGTACAAATTGTAAGTGATAAATACCTACACAAAGGTCCTATCCTCTGCAAAGTTATGGAATTCATTTGTAATGGAATTAGTTCAGAGGAATATAGGTGATCAGATGCATCTAAATATCAAGCAATGTGCATCAGTGAAAGGTAGGTTGTATCTGTTGAATTTGGTTATCATTTTTCAGTGGGTCACAGGTGCTCTGAATGAGCAGTTTTTCATTCACATAGCTTGCGTATATCTTAGCTCTTACGAAGGCCTTTGATATTATGATATGCACACAGATCACAACTATTTACCCAGTAACAATAGTACTTTGATCCTTGGCACATCATTAATGATGTATGATCTGAGTAAAATCAACAGCAGCACTGTAATATGCATAGTATACACTACATTTACACACAAAATGATAGCATTGCTATAAGAATGGCAAATATGTCAACAGCAGGCTAGGTGTTCCACTTGTAAATGTAATCAAAATAAAAACATTCAAAGTATTTCCGTTTCCAGTGATAGTTGAGTGGCAGTTGTAGGATACATGTCAGATTAATCCTAGTTATAGTCATGGGTACCTAGATGGCTAGAAGAGATTTAACATACCAAAAGCAAGGCAGAAGACGTAACTTGCATTTAATAAAGTAATATTCAACAGGCATTATGCAAAGCACAAAAAGAAGTAAGACCTGAAAGTAAGAGAAGTAGGCAGGTACAAAGACAGGACAAGAAGGGCAGCCGGACCTGCGAATTGCAAGAAATCTGTAAAAACAACAGTGAGGTTGCTGATGGTGAGGGAAAACAATGTGAGTGAATTCTACATAGGGACCCAAGAGCAAAAATTAGAGATATGAAGTAAGAGGGGGGATGGGAAGAGTTGCTAGGAAATGGGATGAAAGCTCAAAAGATAAGAAGTATGTAGACTATAGAAAAAGAATGAGCCTTAGGAATTTTTAGCTAGGACAAGTAACCCTGCAGTGACAATATGTCTTACTGACTAATCGCATGATGATTTTGAAGCCTCACTTGCTGGCAAGTTGCTCTCATAATTTCAGACGTTTATTCCATTGTTTTGTTATATAAATACTATGCATTAATTATTTTCTTCTGTTGCTGGATAGGTTCAGTCTAGTAACTTTAAATTCACAAGGAAAAAAAAAAAGAATTTTTGCAGGACCAGAAAGCAACATGAAGTGAAACATCAGCCTGCAGTGCATAAACATCTTTATTATCTCAGATAATGAAGGACTTTGATAGAGTATAATAGCCTAAGACTCCCTTTAGTTGAATGTGCTTCAGACAGTGAGGACATTTTAGGCTCAGTGGTGAAACCAAGGCGGTCTAGTAGCAGAAAAGCATGAGGTCCTGTTCTGGGCCAGCTGACGTTTATGTATGATAGCTACCCTTGCTCTACCTTCTTCTCCCAGCTCTCTCTCCTCCTCTCCTTGTCTCTCTCCTTCTTTCTCTTCTCTCCTTACTGTCTACATTTCTACTTCCTATTTCCTATAATTCTCTACCACTCTTCTCTTTCCTCTCTTCTTGTGTTTTATATTTATTCTCTTCATGATAAAAAAAAACTTGAACTATAATAATGGCGGCCTTCAACTGACTATGTATTTTTTTTTTTGTCTTTTTCTTTTTACTATGTAACTAGTCCTTTTTTGACTTTTTTTTATTGTTTTGATTTTTGTGTTTATATATGATTTCTTTGTTATATTGTTTATTTGTGTGTTGTGTGTTTTTTGTGTGTGGAGCTTTCTACCAGACCTACCAGCGCAACTAGCATAACCAACAAATAAAAAATAAAATAAAAAATAAATAATAAATAAAATAGCTGTGAGAAGGTTCATTAGTACATGGCAAACTTACAGCAAGATGGCATGATGTGTATAAAGGTATAGTCAGGATGAATAAGTGAGTGTAATGTGTGAGGGACGCAACAGGTTAGAGATACAGAGACAGAAAGGGCTGTGCAGTACAAGTAGTATTTGGTTTACAAGAGTAGAAACTGAGTTGTGTGGACACCAAGAAAAATGAAGTTTACAGAAGGGTAAAAACAGCAATGTAGACTGCATGATATTCCAGAACAAATGATGAATAATCTGCTCACTGTGGTCAGTTTACAGGTTCATAGGTTAAGTACTAGGCAAGCTGCCCTTGTGGGCCATTTTAAGTCTGGCCAGTTTCCTTTTTTTTCTGCTCCAAATAACTATCCCATTTGGTTAGAGAATGGCCTTACCCATCCCATGGTTGATAATTATATATTAACCCTAATAAGAATAAATGGGATCATACCATAGATAATTTGAGGGGACCCATGCATGGGATAAAGAACCTAGGAGCTGCATCTGTTTATTAGTGGTACAGGGAGTAGACCAGGGGTAAATTTTCTTTTTCTCATCCATAAATCTAAGTTGTGATTGAACATGAACAGAGATGAACTTTGTTTTACGTGGATGGGGAGTCTGTTCCATAGCAGCGGTAGCCTCTGCAAGATATACCTGTCCCTCCAAACCATTCTGTTGATGTTGCAGAAGAGGCTGAAATGCCTATACCAAGTGTTTATTGAACGTTAGAAGGTGGCTGGAGCTATCTGAAGCAAATTTGAAATATTATTTCTGGTTGTATACATTTCTTGGGAATTGCAAATTAAGTGACATGGATAGTTTGGAAGCACTCATAGTGTTCCTATTTGAAGAGATATTGTTTTAATTCTTTCTGAAAGTTTCTGGTGGATATAATGGTCTTTATATTGTGAGGTATGGATTCCTAGGATTGGGTGTGAATGTACAGAATTCATGCTCAGTGCATTTTACATCACTAAATAGTGTATGTAAGTATGGCGTGGGCTCAGACAGAAATCTACGTTTATATGGAGGCAAAGATCTCTCTGGAATTTGTTGTGTGTAAAAGGGGAAGCTTTTTCCATAATAATTTTGAATAAGAGCGTACATAGCAAGAGAATAGTTATTTGGGGTATGAGTAGATTTTTGTTTTTTGCTGGAGTAAAGTAATGGTGTTTCTTTTTGTGTGGGAGGGTTATGAATCTTAAAATGTTGTTAGAGGGAGAGTGTAGGATTGCTCACATTTTCTAATAGGTGTGTGCATAATAGGGAAGCCATATTATTACAGGGGGGAAAACAACTTTTTACCTATGGCAGCCATAGCTGTAAGACACAGAAAGTGAGAGGTATTTTTTTTTACCCAGAAAAGAAGTGTATTGACTTTACATTTTGTGACATGACTATGGTGTTGGAAAGAAAGTGCAGGATCTAACCACATGCCAAAATATACTTAGTGTGGAACAATTCCAAGATTGCTTTTCTTGGTCATGGCATATGGACCAGTTAGATGACTGTTTGGAGAGATTGTGTGGAGTACTAAAAATCATAGCTTTGTTCTTTTTGGAGTTAAGAGGACAACAAGCTAATTATTGACAGAGGTGAGGTATAGTCATCGTCATCATCAGCAACAGCAACTCTTTTTTCCTATCTTTTCTAGGTGGGGTTGGGGTGCCACATCAGCTCTTGCTACTCACTCCCAACTGAGTACCTCCATCCTACCTTCTTCTGCAGTCATGCCTGACTGTTGCTGGTCTTCTCTCATGCAGTCCCTCTATCTTTTGGCTGGATATCCTTCTTTGTCTTGCCTTTCTCCTGTCTCTCCTAGGCTCATAGGTAAGTATTAGGCTAGCTACCTCTGTGGGGCATTTTAAGCCTAGTCAGTTTCCCTTTCTGTGGTCAAAATAACCAATCCCATTTGGTAATAGTTTGGTCTTGTGCATCTTATAGTCGACAATTATATATTACCCCTGGTGAAAATAACTGCGATCATACCATAGATAATTTCAGGAAACCAATCCATGGGACAAAGCTTTTAGGAGCTGCCTCTGTCCATTAATCGAACAAGGGAAGTCCTGGGATAAATTATCTGTTTCCCATCCATAGATCTAAGTTGTGCTTGAATATAGACAGGGATGAACTTTGTTTTATGCGGACGGGGAATCTATTCTGCAGCAGTGATATCCTCTGTGAAATATACCTGTCCCTCCAAACTGTTCTGTTGATGTTGCGGTCGAGGTTTAGATCCTTAGACTGGCTATTTCTGATGCCATTTGACTTGCTGATGTGCAGTAAATCCATCAGTAATGGGTCAAAAAGATGCCTTGTACTCCAGACACAGATAACCTCTTAGTAGTCTGTAGGATACTGAGTATAGTGACAGGGCTTTGAGTTGGTCCGTGTAGGACATGTTATTTAGGCCTTGTGTCCTTTTATTAAGGTATCTCTGTGCGTGCTCCAGTTGCTGCATGTGTCCGGACAGATACATGGCAGAGGAGGCATTATATTCAATGACTGGCCTAATGAAGGCTAAGTAAAAGGGACAATGACTTCCCTAGATCTAGACAAAATCCATTTGTTTATAAGCTGTACAGTATAAAATGACTTTCTTATAACAACAGAATAATGCTGATCAAATGTTAGGTAAATGTCCATATAAGTTCCCAAATCCCAAACAAATGGGTCAACTCTTAGGGGTGTATTGTCAGTGTGGTAGTCCCTGGAGTAGATGATTTCCCAATGGATAGAATAATGCATTTTTTGTCATTTAGTTTCAGACCGTTATTTTGACACCAGTTATTTATTTGAGATAAACCTTTCTGCATGATGGCTAAGTCATTTGGGGATTTTGTGACTGCTCCTAGCTTGCAGTCATCTGCAAACGTAGCCAGCCAGAGCCATTTGGTCATGGCTTGTAATTCAGAAAAGTAGATGCCAAAGAGGAGAGGTCCCAGCACAGAATCCAGGGGTACTTCACTGATGACTGGTCTCTTTGTAGAGGTAACTTCCCCTATTTTGATTATCTGCATCCTATCTGTGAGCCAGCTGGCAAATGAACCAACTTGTGTTATTGTCTTGTGTTATTGTGTTGTTGTCTTGTGTTATTATATCCTTGTACATAGCCTACACTAATTCCATCAGTGATTCCAGGACTTCAAACCACCAAAGTACTGCCCAAATTAGCTTTCTTAAGACAGTGTCATATGCTTTATCCAAGTCTGGGAATGCCCAGTTAAACTCTTCCTTCATCTATAGCTTCTTCTCCACTATCTGTTTCACTGCAAACATTCAGTCAGTTGTGCTGCAGCCTGAACTGAATCTAAATTGCTTATTACACATCTTGCTTTGAGTTACTTTATGTATTCATCTACAATCACCCCCTCCAGCATTTTCATGCAGTGTGACAGGAGTTTGATACCGCTGTATTGCTCACAGTTGTGAACGTCCCCTTTGCTCTTGTAAAGTGGCATTACATTGCGTATTCTCCAGTCATCTGGGATCAATATTTCTTTCCATACTGCTGTGAGTACCATCAGGAACCATTTCTCCCCTAACCTACCTAACATCTTGCTCTTACCTTCCATGAGATAATAATCTGAGTCTGTTGCTTTCCCTGATTTCATTTTCTCTGGTGGTGTTCCTATTTCTTCTAGGGTGGATTCTTCTTCCTCTTTCATCGCAACTTGTGTATTGGGCAGTACAATACATAGCTGAGGTGTTGTTTTGGCTGCTTTTTTGTAAGGCTGACAAAGAGAGGCCAGACCTGTAGATGACCATGTCATGCATGTATTAATACATTGAAAGAGGGAGAATGTCTCTATGGAGATTGTTAACAAAAAGGCAGACTAGAGTGAGAGAGACAGAGGTACTCCTTTGGTGATGGCAGTCGCTAGAGAGGAGGTAGTGTCAATATGCAGTGAATATCATCCAGAAATGAAGCCTTTAACCCATATAGCAGTTTGGAGAGATTCATGCTGGCAATGATAACAGTTAAAAAACAAAATAGTGATGAGGTTAATCAAATCTTTTAGCTAAATCAACAAAGGTGTCAGTTATATTGCTTTTATATCTGTTTAGCAATATATGAACTGTAAAGGTATACAGAGAGGTCATTATCCCATGACATGCCCAGAATCTTTATTGCTAGTAAGCTTTTATTTTGCTGCTGTGCAAGTGAGTGGTTAACAGGTTGCAAATTATTCTCTCAAGACCTTAGCCTGGGGGGGGGGTGGAGATGGCTCTGTAGTTACTGGCTGAATTTGGGTCCCTTTGCCTGGAGGGGGGTGGAGATGGCTCTGTAGTCACTGGCTGAATTTGGGTCTGCAGTTTGGGGAATTGGCTTGACTCTGGCTATGTTCCATTGAGAAGACATTGAGAGGGTACATCATTTTTGGTGATACTTAAATTGTATAAATATTTTAGGAGAAGGAGAA